>NW_026708997.1:0-140122 GCF_030490865.1 Poecile atricapillus
TAGTGCTCCCAGTTTTGGGCTCCCAGTGCTCCCAGTGCTCCCAGTGCTCCCAGTTTGGGTTCCCAGTGCTCCCAGTTTGAGCTCCCAGTGCTCCCAGTTTGAGCTCCCAGTGCTCCCAGTTTGAGCTCCCAGTGCCCCCAGTTTGGGGCTCCCAGTGCTCCCAGTGCTCCCAGTTTGGGGCTCCCAGTGCTCCCAGTTTGGGTTCCAGTGCTCCCAGTTGGGCTCCCAGTGCTCCCAGTTTGGGTTCCCAGTGCTCCCAGTTTGGGGCTCCCAGTTTGGGTTCCCAGTGCTCCCAGTTTGGGCTCCCAGTGCTCCCAGTTTGGGGCTCCAGTGCTCCCAGTTTGGGGCTCCAGTGCTCCCAGTTTTGGGCTCCCAGTGCTCCCCAGTTTGGGCTCCCAGTGCTCCCAGTTTGGGGCTCCAGTGCTCCCAGTTTTGGGCTCCCAGTGCTCCCAGTTTGGGTTCCCAGTGCTCCCAGTTTGGGCTCCCAGTGCTCCCAGTTTGGGTTCCCAGTGCTCCCAGTGCTCCCAGTTTGGGGCTCCCAGTGCTCCCAGTTTGGGTTCCCAGTGCTCCCAGTGCTCCCAGTTTGGGTTCCCAGTGCTCCCAGTTTGAGCTCCCAGTTTGGGTTCCCAGTGCTCCCAGTTTGGGTTCCCAGTGCTCCAGTTTTGGGCTCCCAGTGCTCCCAGTTCGGGCTCCCAGTGCTCCCAGTTTGGGCTCCCAGTGCTCCCAGTTTGGGGCTCCAGTGCTCCCAGTTTTGGGCTCCCAGTGCTCCCAGTTTGGGCTCCCAGTGCTCCCAGTTTGGGGCTCCCAGTGCTCCCAGTTTGGGCTCCCAGTGCTCCCAGTTTGGGCTCCCAGTGCTCCCAGTTTGGGCTCCAGTTTGGGCTCCCAGTGCTCCCAGTTTGGGCTCCCAGTGCTCCCAGTTTGGGCTCCCAGTTTGGGCTCCCAGTGCCTCCCAGTTTGGGGCTCCCAGTGCTCCCAGTCTGGGCTCCCAGTGCTCCCAGTTTGAGCTCCCAGTGCTCCCAGTTTGGGCTCCCAGTTTGGGCTCCCAGTGCTCCCAGTTTGGGGCTCCCAGTGCTCCCAGTCTGGGCTCCCAGTGCTCCCAGTTTGGGCTCCCAGTTTGGGCTCCCAGTGCTCCCAGGTTTGGGGCTCCCAGTGCTCCCAGTTTGGGTTCCCAGTGCTCCCAGTTTGGGTTCCCAGTGCTCCCAGTTTGGGTTCCCAGTGCTCCCAGTTTGAGCTCCCAGTGCTCCCAGTTTGGGCTCCCAGTGCTCCCAGTTTGGGCTCCCAGTGCTCCCAGTTTGGGCTCCCAGTGCTCCCAGTTTGGGCTCCCAGTGCTCCCAGTTTGGCTCCCAGTGCTCCAGTGTAGGGATGGGGATGGGCACCGGTGGCAAACTGGTGCCCAGGGCCGTACTGGTCTGTACTGGTCCGTACTGGTCGGAACTGGCCTGAACTGGGCCGAAGTGGTCTGACTGGTTGGAACTGGTCTGTACTGGGCTGTACTGGTCTGTACTGGTCTGTACTGGTCCATACTGGTCCGTACTGGTCTGTACCGGTCTGTACCGGTCTGTACTGGTCCATACTGGTCCGTACTGGTCTGTACTGGTCTGTACTGGTCTGTACTGGGTCCGTACTGGTCCGTACTGGTCCATACTGGTCCGTACTGGTCGGATCGGGCGCGTTGGCTCCTCCCGCCCGCCAGGGGGGCCTGCAGCCCCGGCCCCGCCCCCTCCCGGCGCTTCCGGTTCTGGCCCCGCCTCCTCTCGATGGTTCCGGTTCTGGCCCCGCCCCCTCTCGATGGTTCCGGTTCTGGCCCCGCCCCCTCTCGATGGTTCCGGTTCTGGCCCCGCCCCCTCTCGATGGTTCCGGTTCTGGCCCCGCCTCCTCCTCGATGGTTCCGGTTCTGGCCCCGCCCCCTCTCGATGTTCCGGTCCCGTCCCGCCCCCTCTCGATGGTTCCGGGTTTGGCCCCGCCCCTTCCGGTCCCGCAGCCAATCAGCGGCGAGCGGCGGGAGCGACGCGTGAGGGGAGAACTGGGAAGGTACTGGGGGGGAACTGGGAGGGACTGGGAACACTGGGAGGGACTGGGAGGGACTGGGGGGGACTGGGGGCACTGGAAGGTACTGGGGGGGAACTGGGGAGGGACTGGGAGCACTGAGGAGGTCACTGGGGTACTGGGAGCACTGGGAGTGACAAACTGGGAGCACTGGGAAGGACTGGGGGGGAACTGGGAAGGTACTGGGGGGGACTGGGAGCACTGGGAGGGACTGGGGGGGAACTGGGGGGGACTGGAAGGTACTGGGAGCACTGGGAAGGAACTGGGGGGGACTGGGAGCACTGGGAAGGTACTGGAGGGACTGGGGGGGAACTGGGAGGGACTGGAGCACTGGGAGTGACAAACTGGGAGCACTGGGAGGGAATTGGGGGGGAACTCGGGGGGACTGGGAGCACTGGGGGGGTACTGGGAGCACTGGGGGGAACTGGGGGGGACTGGAGGGACTGGGATGGGGATTGGAGGGGATTGGGAGGGACTGGGGAAGGTACTGGGGGGGAACTGGGAGGGAACTGGGGGGAACTGGGAGCACTGGGAAGGTACTGGGGGGGACTGGGGGGAACTGGGAGGGACTGGGAGCACTGAGGAGGTCACTGGGGGTACTGGGAGCACTGGGAGTGACAACTGGGAGCACTGGGAGGGAAGTGGGGAGTTAAACTGGAGCACTGGGGGGATACTGGAGGTTACTGGGAGGAGGAACTGGGGGAACTGGGAGGGAACTGAGGCGAACTGGGAGCACTGGGGAGGTTACAGGGGGTACTGGAGTGACAAACTGGGAGCACTGGGAGGGGAATGGGGGGTTACTGGGAGCACTGGGAGGTTACTGGGAGCACTGGGGGGGGGACTGGGAAGGAACTGGGAGGGAACTGGGGGCCGAACCTGGGGAGAACTGGAAGGTGCTGGTGGGGACTGGGAGGGAACTGGGGGGAACTGGGAGTGGCAAACTGGGAGCACTGGGAGGGAACTGGGGGCGAACTGGGGGTTACTGGGAGCACTGGGGGGGGGTTACTGGGGAGTTAAACTGGGAGCACTGGGAGTGACAAACTGGGAGCACTGGGGGGGTTGCTGGGGGTTACTGGGAGGGAACTGGAAGGGGATGGGGGGAACTGGGAGCACTGGGGGGTTACCTGGGAGGAGGCTGGGGGGGGGTTCCCGCCCCTCCCCCCCATCCCCTCCCCCCCTCCACTCTCCCCCTCCCCCCTCTCAGCCCCTCCCCCTCTCTGCCCCTCCCCCTCAGCCCCTCCCCCCTCTCAGCCCCTCCCCCTCAAGCCCCTCCCTCCTCCCCCCCTCCCCCCCTTGCCCCTCCTCTCTCAGCCCCTCCCCCTCCCTCAGCCCCTCCCCCTCAGCCCCTCCCCCATCCTCTCCCCCCGACCCCTCCCCCTCTCCCCCATTGCCCCTCCCCCATCGCCCCTCACCCCTCCCCCCCCTCCCCCCCTCCCCTCCCCCCTGACCCCTCCCCCTCTCTCAGCCCCTCCTCCCCTCCCCCCTCCCCTCCCCCCCTCCCTCTCCCATTGCCCCTCCCCCATTGCCCCTCCCCCCTCAGCCCCTCCCCCTCAGCCCTCACCCTCCACCCCTCCCATCCGCTCCCACCCAACCCTCCCCCCAGCCCCTCCCTTTCTCAGCCCCATCCCCCTCCCCCCCTTGCCCCTCCCCCTTGCCCCTCCCCCTCAGCCCCTCCCCCCTCAGCCCCTCCCCCCTTCAGCCCCTCCCCCTCTCAGCCCCTCCCCCTCTCAGCCTCTCCCCCCTCAGCCCCTCTCCCCCCAGCCCCTCCCCCATTGCCCCTCCCCCTCTCAGCCCCTCCCCATCCCCTGCCCCTGACCCCCTGACCCCTCCCCCTCTCCCCCCTCACCCCCCATTTGCCCCTCCCCCCTCAGCCCCTCCCCCCTCCCCTCCCCCCTGACCCCTCCCCCTCCCCTCAGCCCCTCCCCCTGACCCCTCCCCTCCCCCTCTCAGCCCCTCCCCCTCTCCCCAGGTCGATGTCTCCGGTGGGGGCGGGGTCTCTCCCCCCCTCCCCTCCCCCCCCCCCGCGCTGTCCCGTGGTGGGGGGAGGGGCGGGGGCGGGGCCTGCCGGTGCTGGGGGGATGGGCGGCGCCCCTGCTGCTGCCCCGGGAGACCCCGCGGCTGCTGCGGGAGCTGCCGCCCCTCCCCCACCTCCCCCACCTCAAACGGGTCCGGGCGGGGCCGGGGGGGCGGAGCTGCTGCTGAGCCTCGACCCCCCCACGGTACTGGGGGCACTGGGACATACTGGGAGCGACTGGGGGGGAGTGGAGGGGACTGGGAGGGACTGGGAGAGACTGGGATGGACTGGGAGGGAACTGGGAGGGACTGGGAGGGACTGGGAGGGGAGTGGAGGGGACTGGGAGGGCACTGGGATATACTGGGATATAGTGGGAGGGGACTGGAGGGACTGGGAGGGAGTGGGAGGGGAGTGGAGGGACTGGGATATACTGGGACATACTGGGAGGGCTGGGAGGGGGCTGGGAGGGACTGGGAGGGGAGTGGGAGGGAACTGGGGTATACTGGGAGGGACTGGGGGGGGACTGGGAGGGGAGTGGAAGGGACTGGGATATACTGGGACATACTGGGAGGGCTGGGAGGGGAGTGGGAGGGAACTGGGATATACTGGGATATAGTGGGAGGGGACTGGGATGGACTGGGGGGGAGTGGGATGGACTGGGGGGGGAGTGGGAGGGACTGGGAGGGCACTGGGATATACTGGGATATAGTGGGAGGGGACTGGGAGGGACTGGGGGGGGAGTGGGAGGAACTGGGATGGACTGGAGGGGACTGGGAGAGACTGGGATGGACTGGGAGGGGACTGGGAGGGACTGGGATGGACTGGGAGGGGAACTGGGGTATACTGGGATGGACTGGGAGGGGAGTGGGAGGGACTGGATGGACTGGGAGGGGACTGGGAGGGGAGTGGAAGGGACTGGGAGAGACTGGGATGGACTGGGATGAAACTGGGGTATACTGGGATGGACTGGGGGGGGGACTGGGAGGGACTGGGAGGGGAGTGGGAGGGACTGGAGAGACTGGGATGGACTGGGAGGGGACTGGGAGGGCACTGGATATACTGGGATATAGTGGGAGGGGACTGGGAGGGACTGGGATATACTGGGATATACTGGGATATAGTGGGAGGGGACTGGGAGGGGAGTGGGAGGGAACTGGGGTATACTGGGAGGGACTGGGGGGGGAGTGGGAGGGACTGGGATGGACTGGGAGGGACTGGGAGGGGAGTGGAAGGGACTGGGATATACTGGGACATACTGGGAGGGCAGTGGGAGGAACTGGGATGGACTGGGAGGGAACTGGGAGGGACTGGGAGGGGAGTGGGAGGGACTGGGATATACTGGACATACTGGGAGGACTGGGAGGGGGCTGGGAGGGACTGAGGGGGGGAGTGGGAGGGAACTGGGAGGGACTGGGATGGAACTGGGGCAAACTGGGAGGGACTGGAGAGACTGGGGGGGAGTGGGAGGGACTGCGAGGGAACTGGGAGGGGACTGGGAGGGACTGGGATGGACTGGGATGGACTGGGATGTACTGGGAGGGGAGTGGGGATGGACTGGGATGGACTGGGATGTACTGGGAGGGGAGTGGGGAGGGACTGGGAGGGGGCTAGGATATACTGGGAGGGACTGGGATGGACTGGGAGGGCACTGAGATATACTGGGAGAGACTGGGAGGGGAGTGAGTGGGACTGGGAGGGACTGGGATGGACTGGGAGGGACTGGTGGGGACTGGGAGAGAGTGGAGAGCACTGGATATACTGGGAGTCACTGGGCAGTTACTGGGAGCCATTACTGGTCTCACTGGGAGGTTACTGGGAGGGACTTGGGGAGGACTGGTTTCACTGGGAGGTTACTGGGAGCACTGGGATCCGTTACTGGTCTCACTGGTGTCCCTGGGGGGTTACTGGGGGGTCACTGGGGGGTTACTGGGAGCACTGGGGTGTTACTGGTTTCACTGGGAGCCGTTACTGGTCTCACTGGTGTCCCTGGGGGTTACTGGGGGGTTACTGGGAGCACTGGGGTGTTACTGGGAGCACTGGAGCTGTTACTGGGGGGTTACTGGTTTCACTGGGAGCCGTTACTGGTCTCACTGGTGTCCCTGGGGGGTTACTGGGGGTTACTGGGAGCACTGGGAGCCGTTACTGGTCTCACTGGTGCCCCTGGGCGCAGGCGAGGGAACCCCATCGATTACATCACCGTTGATGATGACGTCACCGATTACGTCACCGATTACGTCACCGCCACCCCCGGGGCCGAGAAATGGACCAGTAACACCAGTAACACCAGTAAAACCAGTAAAACCAGTACCAGCAGGGCCACGGGGACAACCAGTACCACCAGTACCACCAGTACAACCAGTACCAATAAAACCAGTACAACCGGTACCAGTGACAGCAGGACCACCAGTGACGCCTCTGCTACCAGTGCCACCAGTAACACCAGTACCAGTAACACCAGTTAACACCAGTACCACCAGTATGAGTGACACCAGTACCACCAGTATCAGAGCCACCAGTACCACCAGTATGAGTGACACCAGTACCACCAGTACCAGTGACACTGGTACCACCAGTAACACCAGTATGAGTGACACCAGTACCACCAGTACCACCAGTACCACCGGTGCTTTGACTTCCTCCACTGGTTCCAGTGTTCCAGTGCCACCAGTACCACCGGTACCAGTGACACCAGTAACACCAGCATCAGAGCCACCAGTAACACCAGTACCACCAGTATCAGAGCCACCAGTACCACCAGTACCAGTGACACCAGTACCACCAGTATCAGAGCTACCAGTGACTCAGTACCACCAGTATCAGAGCCACCAGTAACACCAGTACCAGCAGTACCAGAGTCACCAGTACCGCCAGTCCCAGTGGCTCCAGTACCACCAGTACCACCAGTACCAGTGGCTCCAGTACACCAGTACCGCCAGTCCAGTGGCTCCAGTACCACCAGTACCACCAGTACAGTGGCTCCAGTACCAGTACCACCAGTGACACCTGTACCAGTGACACCAGTACCGCCAGTATCAGAGCTACTGGTACCACCGGCACCAGTCCCACCAGTACCAGTGACTCCAGTGCCACCATTGCCACCAGTACCACCAGTACCGGTGACACCAGTACCACCAGTATCAGAGCTACGGTACCATGGGCACCACCGGCACCAGCACCACCAGTATCACCAGTACCACTAGTCCCAGTGACTCCAGTACCACCAGTAACACCAGTATGAGGGCCACCAGTGCCACCAGTACCAGTGACTCCAGTACCACCAGTGCCACTGGTACCACCGGCACCAGCACCACCAGTACCACCAGTACCAGTGAAACCACTGCCACCAGTACCAGTGACTCCAGTACCACCAGTACCACCAGTACCACCAGTACCAGTGAAACCACTGCCACCAGTACCAGTGACTCCAGTACAACCAGTACCACTGGTACCACCATTCCCAGTGACACCAGTACCACCACTGCCACCAGTACCAGTGACACCAGTACAACCAGTACCACCGGCACCAGCATCACCGGTACCAGCAGTGCCACCAGTACCAGTGACACCAGTACAACCAGTACCACCGGTACCACCATTCCCAGTACCACCAGTACCACCATTCCCAGTGACTCAGCACCACCAGTACCACGGGTACCACCATTCCCAGTCCCCCCAGTATCCCCAGTCTCCCCTCTGGTATCCGCTGGCCCCCGGCCGTTCTCCTCGGCGCTGTTTCCGGTTCTTTCTCCGCCTGTTCTGGGTTCCCCGTTCCGCGTCCTCCTCCCCGCCCGCGTCCCCTCCCCGGGTGCCGAATCCTCGGCGGCGGTGGCCGCGGGTTTGTGGCCGTGGTGGCGCCGGCGCCCCGGCTCCGGTTCCGGTTCCGCCGGCGCTGTCGCGGCGCGAGGCGCGGGGTGGCGCGGGCGGCCATGGCGGTGGCGCGGAGCGGCGGGCGCGGGGGCGCGGGGCGGGCGCGGCGGGCGCTGGAGCGCGCTGGGGGGGGGGGGGGGGGGGGGGGGGGGGGGGGGGGGGGGGGGGGGGGGGGGGGGGGGGGGGGGGGGGGGGGGGGGGGGGGGGGGGGGCGGGTGCTGGCCGTGGGCTGGACCAGAGAGGGGACGGGGGGCACCCACTGAGGCACGCGGCCATCGACTGCATCCGGCGCGCCGCCAAAGAGAGACGGCGACGCCACGGCGCGGGGGAGAGCGGGGACGGCATCGGGAGGGGGGGTGACGTCATCGGGAACAGGGGTGATGTCATCGGGAGCGGGGGTGACGTCACTGGGAGAAGTGGTGATGTCATCGGGAGAGGTGGTGATGTCATTGGGAGGGGCAGTGACGTCATCGGGAGGGGTGACATCATCGGGAGCAGGGGTGATGTCATCAGGGGCAGGGGTGATGTCATCGGGAGGGGTGGTGATGTCATTGGGAGAAGTGGTGATGTCATCAGGAGCGGGGGGTGACGTCATTTGGGAGGGGTGACGTCATCGGAAGGCGGTGATGTCATGGTTGGGGGAGGTGACGTCACCGGGAGTGGGGGTGATGTCATTGGAGGGGCGGTGATGTCATTGGGAGGAGCAGTGACATCATGGCTTGGGGGGGTGATGTCAGCACTGGAGGGGGTGATGTTGTGGGGAGGGGCGATGACGTAATCGGGAGCAGGGGTGATGTCATGGGTAGAGGTGGTGACGTCATGGCTGGGGCTGGTGATGTCATGCGGAGAGTGTCATGTGGTCAGGGACAGCGCGGTGACGTCATCACCAGGGGCAGTGACGTCACGGGGAGGGCATCATGTGGTCAGGGACAGCGCGGTGACGTCATCACCAAGGGCAAGTGACGTCACGGGGGAGGGCGCGGCGGCGGCGCCGGGGACACCCCGGGGACGATGGCGATGGCGGCGTCGGGGCCAAGGTCGCCAGGTTCGGGGGCGATGACGTCATCGGCGACCGCAATGACGTCACCACCGCCGCCGGTGATGTCATAAGCCATCACAGTGACGTCATCGCCAGTGACAGTGACATCATAAGGGGTCACGATGATGTCATAAGCCATCACGATGACATCATAAGGGGTAACGATGATGTCATAAGAAGTCGCAGTGATGTCATAAGGGGTCGTGATTGCGCCATCGCTGGTGGTGATGACGTCATAAGGGGTGATGACATCATAAGGGATAATGATGTCACGAGTGGTCATGATGACGTCACAATGTGTTGCGATGACGTCGTAATGGGTCGCAATGACGTCACAAGGTGTCATGATGTCACAAGGTGTCGCGATGATGTCACAAGGTGTCATGATGATGTCACAAGGGGTAATGATGACATCACAAGGGCTCACGATGACGTCACAAGGTGTAGTGATGACGTCACAAGGGCTCACGATGATGTCACGAGGGCTCACGATGACGTCACAAGGTGTAGTGATGACATCACGAGGGCTCACGATGACGTCACGAGGGCTCACGATGACGTCACAAGGGCTCACGATGACGTCACGAGGACTCACGATGACGTCACGAGGGCTCGCGATGACGTCACGATGGCTCACGATGACGTCACGATGGCTCGCGATGACGTCACGAGGGCTCACGATGACGTCACGAGGGCTCACGATGACGTCACGAGGGTTCACGATGACGTCATCCGCCGCCTCGACGACTTCGCCGCCTCCCTGGGCTCCGCCCCCCTGGACCTGACGGGTCACGTGATCCCGGGGGCGGCCGAGGCGGGCGCCGATGACGTCACCGATGACGTCACCGAGGAGGACGATGACGTCACGGGGGGTTACCTGCTGCGCGGCTGCGACGTCTTCGTGACGCGGGAGCCATGCGCGCTCTGCGCCATGGCCCTGCTGCACGCCCGCGTGCGCCGCGTCTTCTACGGAGAGCGCCGCGCCCAGGGAGCGCTGGGGACGCGCTACGGCATCCACGGGCACCCCCGGCTCAACCACCGCTACCGGGTGTATGCCGGGGTAACTGGGGATACTGGGAACACTGGGAACACTGGGAGCACTGGGGATGGGTAACTGGGAGCACTGGGAGCACTGGGGACGCGCTACGGCATCCACGGACACCCCCGGCTCAACCACCGGTACAGGGTGTATGCTGAACTGGGAGATACTGGGGATACTGGGAGTACTGGGAACACTGGGGATGGGTAACTGGGGATACTGGGAACACTGGGGATGGGTAACTGGGAGCACTGGGAGTGCTGGGGACGCGCTACGGCATCCACGGACACCCCCGGCTCAACCACCGGTACAGGGTGTACACCGGACTGGGGGATACTGGGAGCACTGGGAATGGGTAACTGGGGATACTGGGAGCACTGGGAGCACTGGGAATGGGTAACTGGGGATACTGGGGATACTGGGAGCGCTGGGAATGGGTAACTGGGAGCACTGGGAGCGCTGGGGACGCGCTACGGCATCCACGGACACCCCCGGCTCAACCACCGCTACCGGGTGTATGCTGGGGTAACTGGGGATACTGGGAGCACTGGGAACACTGGGGATGGGTAACTGGGAACACTGGGGATACTGGGGATGGGTAACTGGGAGCACTGGGAGCACTGGGGACGCGCTACGGCATCCACGGACACCCCCGGCTCAACCACCGGTACAGGGTGTACGCCGAACTGGGAGATACTGGGAGCACTGGGAGCACTGGGAGTACTGGGAATGGGTAACTGGGGATACTGGGAGTGCTGGGAATGGGTAACTGGGAGCGCTGGGGACGCGCTACGGCATCCACGGACACCCCCGGCTCAACCACCGGTACCGGGTGTACACCGGACTGGGGGATACTGGGAGTACTGGGAGCACTGGGAGTACTGGGGATGGGTAACTGGGAGCACTGGGAGCGCTGGGGATGGGTAACTGGGAGCACTGGGAGTACTGGGAATGGGTAACTGGGAGCACTGGGAGCGCTGGGGACGCGCTACGGCATCCACGGACACCCCCGGCTCAACCACCGGTACTGGGTGTATGCTGAACTGGGGGATACTGGGGATACTGGGAGCACTGGGAGTACTGGGGATGGGTAACTGGGGATACTGGGGATACTGGGAGCACTGGGGATGGGTAACTGGGAGCACTGGGAGCGCTGGGGACGCGCTACGGCATCCACGGGCACCCCCGGCTCAACCACCGCTACCGGGTGTATGCTGAACTGGGAGATACTGGGGATACTGGGAGCACTGGGAGCACTGGGAATGGGTAACTGGGAGCACTGGGGATATACTGGGAGTACTGGGAATGGGTAACTGGGGGTACTGGGAGCACTGGGGACGCGCTACGGCATCCACGGACACCCCCGGCTCAACCACCGGTACAGGGTGTATGCTGAACTGGGAGATACTGGGAGCACTGGGAATGGGTAACTGGGGATACTGGGGATACTGGGAGCACTGGGGATGGGTAACTGGGAGCACTGGGAGCACTGGGAATGGGTAACTGGGAGCACTGGGAGCGCTGGGGACGCGCTACGGTATCCACGGATACCCCCGGCTCAACCACCGCTACAGGGTGTACACCGGACTGGGGGATACTGGGGATACTGGGAGCACTGGGAGCACTGGGGATGGGTAACTGGGAGCACTGGGAGCACTGGGAATGGGTAACTGGGAGCACTGGGAGCGCTGGGGACGCGCTACGGTATCCACGGACACCCCCGGCTCAACCACCGCTACAGGGTGTACACCGGACTGGGGGATACTGGGAACACTGGGGATGGGTAACTGGGGATACTGGGGGATACTGGGATATACTGGAGGATACTGGGAGTCGATGACCGAGTGACAATTAAAAACTTTTTTTGAATTTTTTTGAATTTCCTGGAATGTTCTGGAATGTTCTGGAATGTTCTGGGATTCGGTGACGTCATTGCCTCGTTCCGGTGGCACCGCCCGGCTCCGGCCGCTCCCGGGGGATTTGGGAAATTCGGGAATCGTTTCCAGGGGGAAAAGAAAACAAAATCTGCCCAAAATTCCTCAACCGTGGCCACCAAAACCCAACTGTGGCCACCACAACCCAACCGTGGCCACCATCACCCAACCATGGCCACCATCACCCAACCCTGACCACTATGACCCTTCCATGGCCACCAAAATGCAACCATGACCACCAAAACCCAACCGTGGCCACCATCACCCAACCATGGCCACCATCACCCAACCATGGCCACCATCACCCAACCACGGCCACCATCACCCAACCACGGCCACCACAACACAACTTTGGCTACCGCGAACAATCCCTGGCCACCACAACTCAACCATGGCCACCACGATGTTCTACCATGTTCTACCATGACCCAACCATGGCCACCATGACCCAACCATGGCACCATGACCCAACCATGGCCACTATGACCCAACCATGGCCACCAAAACCCAACCATGGCCACCAAAACCCAACCATGGCCACCATCACCCAACCATGGCCACCATCACCCAACCATGGCCACCACAACCTAACCATGGCCACCACAACCCAACCATGGCCACCATCACCCAACTACAGTCACCATCACCCAACCATGGCCACTGTGACCCAACCATGGCCACCATCACCCAACCACAGCCATCATCACCCAACCATGGCCACCATCACCCAACCACGGCCACCATCACCCAACCATGGCCACCACAACCCAACCATGGCCACCATCACCCAACCATGGCCACCATCACCCAACCATGGCCACCATGACCCAACCGTGGCCACCACGACACAACTTCGGCTACTACGAACAATCCCTGGCCATCACAACTCAACCATGGCCACCACGATGTTCTACCATGACCCAACCATGGCCACCATGACCCAACCATGGCCACTGTGACCCATCCATGGCCACCATCACCCAACCACGGCTACCATCACCCAACCATGGCCACCATCACCCAACCGTGGCCACCACAACCCAACCATGGCCACCACAACCCAACCGTGGCCACCACAACCCAACCATGGCCACCACAACCCAACTGTGGCCACCATCACCCAACTACAGTCATCATCACCCAACCATGGCCACTGTGACCCAACCATGGCCACTGTGACCCAACCATGGCCACCATCACCCAACCATGGCCACCACGACACAACTTTGGCTACCACGAACAATCCCTGGCCATCACAACTCAACCATGGCCACCACAATGTTCTACCATGACCCAACCATGGCCACCATCACCCAACCACGGCTACCATCACCCAACCACGGCTACCATCACCCAACCATGGCCACTGTGACCCAACCATGGCCACCATGACCCAACCATGGCCACCATCACCCAACCATGGCCACCATCACCCAACCCCAGCCACGACCCAACTACAGTCGCCATGACCCAACCGTGGCCACCATCACCCAACCATGGCCACCAAAACCCAACTGTGGCCACCATCACCCAGCCATGGCCACCATCACCCAACCATGGCCACCATCACCCAACCATGGCCACCATCACCCAACCACGGCCACCATCACCCAACTACAGTCACCATCACCCAAACACGGCCACCATGGCCCACCCACAGCCACCATCACCCAACCATGGCCACTGTGACCCAACCATGGCCACCATCACCCAACCATGGCCACCAAAACCCAACTGTGGTCACCATCACCCAGCCATGGCCACCATCACCCAACCATGGCCACCATCACCCAACCGTAGGCACCACAACCCAACTGTGGCCACCACAACCCAACCATGGCCATCATCACCCAACCATGGCCACCATGACCCAACCATGGCCACCATGACCCTTCCATGGCCACCATCACCCACCCACAGCCACCATCACCCAACCATGGCCACTGTGACCCAACCATGGCCACCATCACCCAACCATGGCCACCATCACCCAACCATGGCCACTGTGACCCAACCATGGCCACCATCACCCAACCATGGCCACCATCACCCAACCATGGCCACCATCACCCAACCATGGCCACCATCACCCAACCATGGCCACCACAACCCATCCATGGCCACCACGATGTTCCTCCACATCCCCCTCAAGTTCTTCAGGGCCACCACCCCGCAGGGGATCTCAGGGGGGTTCTGGTTCTGCTCCGCTCCTGGAATCTGGGAATCCACGCTGCAGAACCCTCCAGAAACATCAACGACACCGAACTGCTGCCCCACCCGGGAGGAGAACACCCGACCCCTCAGACACCCCCCCCCAGCCCCCATTTCCTCCCTGAGGTGGGTGGGGGGTCCCCAGTGGGGTGGGACCACCGGAGGTGTCCGGGTGTGTCCGGCTGTCCCCAAATGAGGTGTTTTGGGGTGTCCCCACCCCCCCAAAAAAAGACAGGCGAGTGCAAACCGACGGAACTTTTATTGATTTCCCCAAAAATTCCCCCAAAATTCGCTGCCCCTCCCCCACCGCAACACCCGAAGTGAAAACAGCGAAATAAAGGGGGGGGGGGGGGGAAAAGACCCCGTCCCTGAACCCCCAAAATCACAACCGAACACCCCCAAACCCTCCCCCCATTAACAAACAACACCCGGAAATTACAGCCCCTCAGGGACACCCCAAAAAATCCCAGAACTGACGGGTCACCTCTTAACTTGGGCGTCACCCCAAATTTAACCCTTCGGTGAACACCCCAACTCAGGGGTCACCCCAACTTAAGGGTCACCCCAACAGTCAGTGGGGACTCGGGGGGTGACAACAACCCCACCCCCACCGGAACTCAACAGTTTGGGGGTGACCCCATTTCGATTTGGGGGTGACCCTGTTTTAATTTGGGGGTGACAACCCCGTTTCAGTTTGGGGGTGACAACCCCGTCGTCACCGGGAATTTTGGGGTCACCCCCAACATCTGTGGGGTTTGGGGGGTGACGACCCCGTTCCCGTCAATTTTGGGGTCACCCCCACGGCCCGGGGGGTGACAACAACCCCGTCACCCCCACTTGGGTGTCACCCCCAGAGCCTGCTGAGGTTTTTGGGGTGACGCCCCCGACGCCCTTTCAGTCTGGGGGTCTGAGGGGGTGACGACCCCGTTCCCGTCTCAATTTTGGGGTCACCCCCGGCGCCTGTGAGGTTTGGGTGTGACAACAACCCCGACCCCATCACAGCTTTGGGGATCGGGGGGTGACACCCCTGACCCCACATCCGTGTGGGGGTGACAACAACCGCACACCCCCCGATTGACTCTGGGGTCACCCCCAGGGTCTGGGGGGGTTCAGGGGGTGACACCCCCGAGCCCCCATCGCTGTGGGTGTCACCCCCAGGGCCTGGGGGTGTTTTTGGGGTGTTTTTGGGGTGTCTCAGTTGTCGTCGTCGCTGTCGTCGGGGCTGATGGCCGGGCTGGTGAGGCTGTAGGTCGGCGACGTGGGGCTGTAGCCGGGGGACGTGGGGCTGTAGGTGGAGCCCTTGGGAGAGGTGGGGCTGTAGGTGGGCGAGGTGGGGCTGTACTTGGGCGAGGTGGGGCTGTAGGTGGGGGAGGTCGGGCTGTACTTGGGGGACGTCGGGGTGTAGACGGGCGAGGTGGGGCTGTAGGTGGGCGAGGTGGGGCTGTACTTGGGCGTGGTGGGGCTGTAGGTGGGCGAGGTCGGGCTGTACTTGGGGGACGTGGGGCTGTACTTGGGGGAGGTGGGGCTGTACTTGGGCGAGGTCGGGGTGTACTCGGGCGAGCTGGGGCTGTAGCTGGGGCTGGTCGGGGTGTACTTGGGGGAGGTGGGGCTGTAGCTGGGGCTGCTGGGGCTGTAGCTGGGGCTGCTGGGGGTGTAGGTGGGCGACTGCGGGGTGTAGCGGGGGCTGGACGGGCTGTAACTGGGAGAGGTGGGGCTGTAACTGGGAGAAGTGGGGCTGTAACTGGGAGAGGTGGGGCTGTAGTTGGGCGAGGTCGGGGTGTAGTTGGGGCTGGTGGGGCTGTAACTGGGAGAGGTGGGGCTGTAGCTGGGCGAGGTCGGGGTGTAGTTGGGGCTGGTCGGGCTGTAGTTGGGCGAGGTGGGGCTGTAACTGGGAGAAGTGGGGCTGTAACTGGGAGAGGTCGGGCTGTAACTGGGAGAAGTTGGGCTGTAACTGGGAGAGGTGGGGCTGTAGCTGGGAGAGGTGGGGCTGTAACTGGGCGAGGTCGGGCTGTAGCTGGGAGAGGTCGGGCTGTAGCTGGGCGAGGTTGGGCTGTAGCTGGGTGATGTGGGGCTGTAGCTGGGCGAGGTGGGGCTGTAGCTCGGGGACGTGGGGCTGTAGCTGGGAGAGGTTGGGCTGTAACTGGGAGAGGTGGGGCTGTAACTGGGCGAGGTCGGGCTGTAGCTGGGCGAGGTGGGGCTGTAGTTGGGCGAGGTGGGGCTGTAGCTGGGCGAGGTGGGGCTGTAGCTGGGCGAGGTGGGGCTGTAGCTGGGGCTCTGCGGGGTGTAGCCCCCCGGTGACCGCGGCTCGTAGGCGGGGGACGTCGGGCTGTAGCTGGGGGACATGGCCCCACCTGCGGACAGGGGACACGGGGTCAGCGGGGGGGTGTAGTTAGGGGTTACAGGGGGTTTTATGGGTGTTCAGGGTGTAGTTAGGAGTTACAGGGTGTTTTATGGGTGTTCAGGGTTATTTTCAGGGTGTAGTTAGGGGTTACAGGGTGCTTTATGGGTGTTCAGGGTTATTATCAGGGTGTAGTTAGGGGTTACAGGGTGTTTAGGGTTATTTTCAGGGTGTAGTTAGGGGTTACAGGGTGCTTTATGGGTGTAGTTAGGGGTTACAGGGTGTTTTATGGCTGTTGTTAGGGGTTACAGGGTGTTTCATGGGTGTTCAGGGTTATTTTCAGGGTGTAGTTAGGGGTTACAGGGTGTTTTATGGCTGTTGTTAGGAGTTACAGGGTGTTTCATGGTGTTCAGGGTAATTTTCAGGGTGTAGTTAGGGGTTACAGGATTTTCAGGGTTATTTTCAGGGTGTTCTTAGGGTGTTGTTAGTGGCTACAGGGTGAATTATGGGTGTTTTGGGTTATTTTAGGGGTATTTTTAGGGTGTTACCGGGTGTTTTATGGGTGTGATTAGGGGTTACACGGTGTTTTGGGTAACTTAGGGCTATTTTCAGGGTGTTCCTAGGAGTTACGGGGTGTTTTTAGGGTGTTGTTAGGGGTTGCAGGGTGTTTCATGGGTGTTCAGGGTTATTTTCAGGGTGTATTTGGGGGTTACAGGGTGTTTAGGGTTATTTTCAGGGTGTTCTTAGGGTGTAGTTATGGGTTACAGGGTGTTTTATGGGTGTTCAGGGTGTAGTTAGGGGTTATGGGGTGTTTTCAGGGTGTAGTTAGGGGTTACAGGGTGTTTTATGGGTGTTCAGGGTGTAGTTAGGGGTTACAGGATGTTTTACAGGTGTAGTTAGGGGTTACAGGGTGTTTTATGGGTGTAGTTAGGAGTTACAGGGTGTTTTATGGGTGTTTAGGGTTATTTTCAGGGTGTAGTTAGGGGTTACAGGGTGTTTTATGGGTGTAGTTAGGAGTTACAGGGTGTTTTATGGGTGTTTAGGGTTATTTTCAGGGTGTAGTTAGGGGTTACAGGATGTTCAGGGTTATTTTCAGGGTGTTCTTAGGGTGTTGTTAGTGGCTACAGGGTGAATTATGGGTGTTTTGGGTTATTTTAGGGGTATTTTTAGGGTGTTACAGGGTGTTTTATGGGTGTAGTTAGGGGTTATGGGTGTTTTATGGCTGTTGTTAGGAGTTACAGGGTGTTTTATGGGTGTTCAGGGTTATTTTCAGGGTGTAGTTAGGGGTTACAGGGTGTTTCAGGTTAATTTACGGGTGTTCTTAGGGTGTTGTTAGGGGTTACAGGGTGTTTAGGGTTATTTTCAGGGTGTTTTTAGGGTGTTGTTAGGGGTTACAGGGTGAATTACGGGGGTTTAGGGTTGGTTTAGGGGTATTTTTAGGGTGTTACAGGGTGTTTTTAGGGTGTTGTTAGGGGTTACGGGGTGTTTTTAGGGTGTTGTTAGGGGTTACGGGGTGTTTTTAGGGTGTTGTTAGGGGTTACGGGGTGTTTTTAGGGTGTTGTTAGGGGTTACAGGGTGTTCAGGTTTATTTTAGGGTGTTACAGGGCATTTTATGGGTGTGATTAGGGGTTACAGGGTGTTGTGGGCTAATTTAGGGGTTTTTTTAGGCTGTTGTTAGGGGTTACAGGGTGAGTTATGGGTGTTTTGGGTTAATTTAGGAATGTTTGGGGGTATTTTAGGGTGTTTTAGGGTGTTGTTTGGGGTTACAGGGTGTTTTATGGGTGTTTAGGGTTATTTTGGGGGTGTTTTAGGGTGTTTTTAGGGTGTTGTTAGGGGTTACAGGGTGTTTGGGGTAAGTTTAGGGGTATTTTTAGGGTGTTGTTGGGGGTTACAGGCTGTTTCAGTGCGCTGTTAGGAGTTACAGGCTGTTCTGTGGGTGTTTAGGGTTGTTTTAGGGGTGTTTTCAGGGTGTTGTTAGGGGTTACCGGGTGTTTTATGGGTGTTTAGGGGTATTTTGGGGGTGTTTTAGGGTGTTGTTGGGGGTTACAGGGTGTTTCAGGGTGTTGTCGGGGGTTACTGGGTGTTTTATGGGTGTTTAGGAGTATTTTGGGGATGTTTTAGGGTGTTTCAGGGTGTTGTTAGGGGTTACCGGGTGTTTTACAGATATTTTGGGGTTATTTTGGGGTGTTTTTAGGGTGTTTCAGGGTGTTGTTAGGGGTTACAGGGTGGTTTGTGGATATTTTTGGGTTGTTTTGGGGTGTTTTTGGGGCGGTACTCACCGGGGGAGGGGATGTAGGGGCTGGAGGGGCCGGGTGACCCCGGCGAGCCGGGTGTTGGTGACCAGGCCGGGGAGTAGCCGGGGCTGAAGCCGGAGGCGTCGGAGGCGGCGCTGGGGGAGAAGCCGGCGCCGCCCGGGGTCATCCCGCTGCCTGTGGGGTGAAACAGGGGTCAGGGGACCCCAAAACACAACCTGAGACCCCAAAACTACCCCCAAACACAACCTGAGACCCCAAAACTACCCCCAAACACAGCCTGAGACCCCAAAACACAACCTGAGACCCCAAAACTACCCCAAAACACAACCTGAGACCCCAAAACTACCCCCAAACACAACCTGAGACCCCAAAACCACCCCAAAACCCAACCTGAGACCCCAAAACCCAACCTGAGACCCCAAAACACAACCCAGCCCCGCCCGAGGTCATCCCGCTGCCTGTGGGGTGAAACAGGGGTCAGGGGACCCCAAAACACAACCTGAGACCCCAAAACACAACCTGAGACCTCAAAACCACCCCAAAACCCAACCTGAGACCCCAAAACACAACCTGAGACCTCAAAACACAACCTGGGACCCCAAAACTACCCCCAAAACCCAACCTGAGACCTCAAAACACAGCCTGAGACCCCAAAACTACCCCCAAACACAACCCAGCCCTATCCGGGGTCATCCCGCTGCCTGTGGGGTGAAATGGGGGTCAGGGGGACCCCAAAAACCCACCCCAGAACACCCCAAACCCACCCCAGAACACCCCAAACTACCCCAGAACACCCCAAACCCACCCCAGAACACCCCAAACTACCCCAGAACACCCCAAACCCACCCCAGAACACCCCAAACTACCCCAGAACACCCCAAACCCATCCCAGAACAGCCCAAACCCACCCCAGAACACCCCAAACCCACCCCAGAACACCCCAAACTACCCCAGAACACCCCAAACCCACCCCAGAACACCCCAAACCCACCCCAGAACACCCCAAACCCACCCCAGAACACCCCAAAGTACCCTCAGACCCCTCTAAGGGACCTTGGGGACACAAAACACCCCCAAATGGACCCCAAATCCCCCCACAACCGTCCCAGTGACCCCCATTTCACCCCAGACCCCTCCAAAAACCCCTCCCAGTCCCTCCCAGCTCCTCCCAGTCCTGCCCCAGTTCATCCCAGTCCACCCCAGTTCCCTCCCAGTCCATTCCAGTTCCTCCCAGTCCCTCCCAGTTCCTCCCAGTCCCTCCCAGTTCCCTCCCAGTCCATCCCAGTCCCTCCCAGTTCCATCCCAGTCCATCCCAGTTCCTCCCAGTTCCCTCCCAGTTCCTCCCAGTTCCATCCCAGTCCCTCCCAGTTCCATCCCAGTCCCTCCCAGTTCCATCCCAGTCCCTCCCAGTTCCCAGCTCACCCACGCTGGGGGACCAGGCTCCGTAGGCCGGGGTGGCCCCCTGGTTCCAGGGGGTCATGGCCGGGGACATCCCCCCCATGGGGCTGGGGGCGGAGCCGAAGAACATTCCGGTGGCTGCGGAGAGAGGGGGGGTCAGGGGCACCCCAACATCTGGGGGACACCAAAAACGGGGGGACACCAAACATCTGGGGGGACACCAACATCTGGGGGACACCAAACATCTGGGGGACATCAACATCTGGGGGACATCAACATCTGGGGGACATCAAAGTCTGGGGGGACATCAAACATCTGGGGGGACATCAACATCTGGGGGGGACATCAACATCTGGGGGGACATCAAACATCTGGGGGACACCAACATCTGGGGGGGACATCAACATCTGGGGGACATCAACATCTGGGGGGACATCAAAGTCTGGGGGGACATCAACATCTGGGGGGGACATCAAAGTCTGGGGGGGACACCAAACATCTGGGGGACACCAATTATCTGGGGGACATCAACATCTGGGGGACACCAACATCTGGGGGACATCAACATCTGGGGGACATCAACATCTGGGGGGACATCAAAGTCTGGGGGACATCAACATCTGGGGGGGACATCAAAGTCTGGGGGGGACACCAAACATCTGGGGGACACCAATTATCTGGGGGACATCAACATCTGGGGGACACCAACATCTGGGGGACATCAACATCTGGGGGGACACCAAACATCTGGGGGACATCAACATCTGGGGGACACCAAAATCTAGGGGGAGACCAAGACCTGGGGGGACACCAAAAATCTGTGGGACACCAACATCTGGGGGACATCAAAGTCTGGGGGGATATCAACATCTGGGGGGGCATCAACATCTGTGGGACACAAACATCTGGGGGGACACCAACATCTGGGGGACACCAAACGAACATCTGGGGGGACACCAACATCTGAGGGACACCAAACGAACATCTGGGGGGACACCAACATCTGGGGGACACCAACATCTGGGGGACACCAAACATCTGGGGGGACATCAACATCTGGGGGACACAAAAATCTGGGGGACACCAAAGTCTGGGGGACATCGAAGTCTGGGGGACATCGAAGTCTGGGGGGATATCAACATCTGGGGGGACATCAACATCTGGGGGACACCAACATCTGGGGGACACCAAAATCTGGGGGGACCCAGCCACCATCCCAAGGGGTGTCCCTGTTTTCCCAAGGTTTTCCCAGGGTTTCCCCAGGTTTTTCCCAAGCTTTTCCCAGGGTTTTTCCCAGGTTTTTCCAAGGTTTTTCCCAGGTTTTTTCCCAAGCTTTTCCCAGGGTTTTTCCCAGGGGTTTTTCCAGGTTTTTCCCAGGGTTTTCCCAGGGTTTTCCCAGGGTTTACCCAAGCTTCTCCCAAGCTTTTCCCAGGGTTTTCCCAAGCTTTTCCCATGCTTTTCCCAGGGTTTTCCCAAGGTTTTTCCCAGTTTTTTCCCCAAGCTTTTCCCAGGGTTTTCCCAAGGTTTTCCCAGGATTTTTCCCAGGATTTTCCCAGGGTTTTTCCCAGGGTTTTCCCAGGGTTTTCCCAAGCTTTTCCCAGGGTTTTTCCCAGGTTTTTCCCAGGGTTTTCCCAAGGTTTTCCCAAGGGGTTTTCCCAGGATTTTTCCCAGGTTTTTCCCAGGGTTTTCCCAAGGTTTTTCCCAGTTTTTTCCCAGGGTTTTTCCCAGGGTTTTCCCAAGCTTTTCCCAGGATTTTCCCAGGGTTTTCCCAAGGGGTTTTCCCAAGGTTTTTCTCAGGTTTTTCCCAGGGTTTTTCCCAGGGTTTTCCCAAGCTTTTCCCAGGATTTTTCCCAGGATTTTTCCCAGGATTTTTCCCAAGCTTTTCCCAGGGTTTTCCCAAGCTTTTCCCAGGATTTTTCCCAAGGTTTTCCCAGTTTTTTCCCAGGGTTTTTCCCAAGGTTTTCCCAGGGTTTCCCCCAGGATTTTTCCCAGTTTTTTCCCAGGTTTTTCCCAGGATTTTTCCCAAGGTTTTCCCAGGGTTTTTCCCAGGATTTTTCCCAGGGTTTTGGGACTCACGGCCGCCGACGCCGAGGCCGGGCAGGGCGCTGGGGATCTCCATGCCGTGCTTGCACTTCTCGGCGTCCAGCAGGAGATCGAAGCAGCCGGTGCCGGCCGGGGCCAGCTGGCCCAGCATGATGTTCTCGGACACGCCCTTCATGGGGTCGCTCTCGCCGTGGGCGGCCGCCTCCATCAGGACATCGACCTGAGGTGGGGACACCCCAAAATCAGCCTTGAACCCCAAAACTGGATTCAGGTCCTAAGTGTCCTCCTTGAACCCCAAAATCCCCCATTTCCAGCCCTAAAATCCCCCATTTCCAGCCCCAAAATCCCCTCATGGGGTCACTCTCCTTGTTGGTCACGTGTCCCCATCAGATCAACCTGAGGGACGCCCCAAAATCAGCCTCTGACCCAAAATTGGATTCAGGTCCTAAGTGTCCTCCTTGAACCCCAAATCCTACGAAATGTCCCCAAAATCCCCCATTTCCAGCCCCAAAAACCCTTCATGGGGTCATTCTTGCCATGGGCAGGTGTCTCCATCAGGAGATCAAGCTGAAGGACACCCCAAAATCAGCCTTGGACCCCAAAGCTGGATTCAGGTATGAAGTGTCCTCCTTGAACCCCAAAATCCTCCATTTCCAGCCCCAAAATCCCTTCATGAGGTCAGTCTTGCCATGGGCAGGTGTCTCCATCAGGAGATCGACCTGAGGTGGGGACATCCCAAAATCAGCCTCTGACCCCAAAACTGGATTCAGGTCCTAAGTGTCCTCCTTGAACCCCAAATCCTAGGAAATGTTCCCAAAATCCCCCATTTCCAGCCCCAAAATCCCTTCATGGGGTCACTCTTCCTGTTGGGCAGGTGTCTCCATCAGGACATCGACCTGAGGTGGGGACACCCCAAAATCAGCCTTGAACCCCTAAATCTGATTCAGGTCCTAAGTGTCCTCCTTGAACCTCAAATCCTACGAAATGTCCCCAAAATCCCCCATTTCCAGCCCCAAAATCCCTTCATGGGGTCACTCTTCCTGTTGGGCAGGTGTCTCCATCAGGACATCGACCTGAGGTGGGGACACCCCAAAATCAGCCTTGAACCCCTAAATCTGATTCAGGTCCTAAGTGTCCTCCTTGAACCTCAAATCCTACGAAATGTCCCCAAAATCCCCCATTTCCAGCCCCAAAATGGGGTCACTCTCCCTGTTGGGCAGGTGTCTCCATCAGATCAACCTGAAGGACACCCCAAAATCAGCCTCTGACCCCTAAATCTGATTCAGGTCCTAAGTGTCCTCCTTGAACCCCAAAATCCTCCATTTCCAGCCCCAAAATGGGGTCAATCTTCTTGTTGGGCAGGTGTCTCCATCAGGAGATCAACCTGAGGTGGGGACACCCCAAAATCAGCCTTGAACCCCAAAACTGGATTCAGGTTTGAAGTGTCCTCCTTGAACCCCAAATCCTACGAAATGTCCCCAAAATCCCCCATTTCCAACCCCAAAATGGGGTCACTCTCCTTGTTGGTCAGGTGTCCCCACCAGATCAACCTGAGGGACATCCCAAAATCAGCCTCGGACCCCAATATTGGATTCAGGTTTGAAGTGTCCTCCTTGAAGCCCAAAATCCCCCATTTCCAACCCCAAAATGGGGTCACTCTCCCTGTTGGGCAGGTGTCTCCATCAGATCAACCTGAGGGACACCCCAAAATCAGCCTTGAACCCCTAAATCTGATTCAGGTTTGAAGTGTCCTCCTTGAACCCCAAATCCTAGGAAATGTCCCCAAAATCCCCCATTTCCAGCCCCAAAATCCCTTCATGGGGTCACTCTCCTTGTTGGGCAGGTGTCTCCATCAGATCAACCTGAGGGACACCCCAAAATCAGCCTCTGATCCCTAAATCCTTCCAAACCATCAGTGTCCTTTAAAATAGCCCCAAATCCTACAAAACATCTCCAAAATTCCCATTCCTGCCCCAACACCCCAATCCCACCCCAAACCCCGTTCCTGTCCCCGTTCCCGCCACGTCTCCTCAAAGGAACACTCCATGAGGGGCCCGCTGTCCTGGCGGTTGACGCCGTGCCGGGTGACAACCATCAGGTGTCCCCAACACCCCAATCCCACCCCAACACCCCAATCCCACCCCAAACCCCCAATCCCACCCCAACACCCCGTTCCTGTTCCCACCCCAAACCCTGTTCCTGTCCCCGTTCCCGCACCGTCTCCTCAAAGGAACACTCCATGAGGGGCCCGGTGTCCTGGCGGTTGACGCCGTGCCGAGTGACAACCATCAGATGTCCCCAACACCCCAATCCCAACCCCCAAACCCCAATCCCACCCCAAAACCCCAATTCCCAATCCTGTTCCTACACCGTCTCCTCAAAGGAACACTTCATGAGCAGCCCGGTGTCCTGGCGGTTGACGCCGTGCCGGGTGACAACCATCAGGTGTCCCCAACACCCCAATCCCACCCCAACACCCCAATCCCACCCCAACACCCCAATCCCACCCCAACACCCCAATCCCACCCCCAAACCCCGTTCCTGTCCCCGTTCCCGCACCGTCTCCTCAAAGGAACACTTCATGAGGGGCCCGGTGTCCTGGCGGTTGACGCCGTGCCGGGTGACAACCGTCAGGTGTCCCCAACACCCCAATCCCACCCCAACACCCCAATCCCACCCCAAAACCCCGTTCCTGCCCCGTTCCCGCACCGTCTCCTCAAAGGAACACTTCATGAGGGGCCCGGTGTCCTGGCGGTTGACGCCGTGCCGGGTGATGGCCATCAGGTGTCCCCGCGAGGTCATGGTGTCACACAACAGCGCCAGGTGCCGGTAGTTGACGTAGGAACCGTCGAAGGAGATGACGTGGTACAGCTCCCGCTCCAGAGCCTTCCGCACCGCCTCGATCCCCAGAACCTGCTCCCGGTGGGATCGGGGAGGGATGAGGGGTGGGAACAGCCGGAATCCCAAAATCCCAAAATCCAGGGGGTGGGAACACCCAAAATCCAGGGGTTGGGAACACCCAAAATCTCAGAATCCAGGGGTTGGGAACACCCAAAATCCAGGGGTTGGGAACACCCAAAATCCAGGGGGTGGGAACACCCAAAATCCAGGGGGTGGGAACACCCAAAATCCAGGGCTTGGGTACACCCAGAATCCCAAAATCCCGCGGTTGGGAACACCCAAAATCCAGGGCTGGGAACACCCAGAATCCAGGAGTTGGGAACATCCAAAATTCAACAATCCAGTGGTTGGGAACACCCAAAATCCAGGGGTTGGGAACACCCAAAATCCAGGGTTGGGAACACCCAAAATCCAGGGGTGGGAACACCCAAAATCCAGGGGTTGGGAACACCCAAAATCCCAAAATCCAGGGGTTGGGAACACCCAAAATCCAGGGGTTGGGAACACCCAAAATCCAGGGGTTGGGAACACCCAAAATCCCAAAATCCCAAAATCCAGGGGTTGGGAACACCCAAAATCCAGGGGTTGGGAACACCCAAAATCCAGGGTTGGGAACACCCAAAATCCCAAAATCCTAAAATCCAGGGGTTGGGAACAGCCGGAATCCCAAAATCCCAAAATCCAGGGGTTGGGAACACCCAGAATCCCAAAATCCAGGGGTTGGGAACACCCAAAATCCAGGGGGTGGGAACACCCAAAATCCAGAGGGTGGGAACACCCAAAATCCAGGGGGTGGGAACACCCAAAATCCAGGGGTTGGGAACACCCAAAATCCAGGGGTTGGGAACACCCAAAATTCAACAATCCAGGGTTGGGAACACCCAAAATCCAGGAGTTGGGAACACCCAAAATCCCAAAATCCAGGGCTGGGAACACCCAGAATCCAGGGGTTGGGTACACCCAAAATCCCAAAATCCAGGGGTTGGGTACACCCAAAATCCAGGGGTTGGGAACACCCAAAATCTGGGGCTTTGGGGGGTCCCATCAGCCTGGGGACCCAGATGTCCCTCACGGTGAAGATCTCCACCACGAGAACCCAGATGTTCCTCAAACCCCAGCCCAGGTGTGTCCCCAGATGTGTCCCCAGCCCAGGTGTGTCCCTCATGGTGAAGATCTCCACCATGAGAACTCAGATGTCCCTGTCACCCCCAGATGTTCCTCAAACCCCACCCCAGATGTGTCCCTCACCCACCAGGTGACTCACGGTGAAGATCTCCACCATGAAGACCCAGATGTTCCTCAAACCCCAGCCCAGGTGTTCCTCAAACCCCAGCCCAGGTGACTCATGGTGAAGATCTCCACCATGAAGACCCAGATGTTCCTCAAACCCCACCCCAGGTGTGTCCCCAGGTGTCCCCAGCCCAGGTGACTCAGTGAAGATCTCCACCATGAGGACCCAGATGTTCCTCAAACCCCACCCCAGATATGTCCCCAGGTAACTCAAGATGAAGATCTCCACCACATGGACCCAGATGTTCCTCAAACCCCAGCCCAGGTGTGTCCCCAGCCCAGGTGACTCACGGTGAAGATCTCCACCATGAAGACCCAGATGTTCCTCAAACCCCAGCCCAGGTGTGTCCCCAGCCCAGGTGACTCACGGTGAAGATCTCCACGATGTCGTTGGAGGTTGTCCTCACGGGGTCCACGTCCTTCTCGCTCAGGACCCTCATGAGGCTGACGCCGTCGGTCTCCAGGATCCACTCCTGGAGCGCCTTGAACTCCCCGTCCTCGGTGATGATGATCTTCTTCTTGTTGTCCGTCTGCGGCAGGTGCATGTACACCTGGCCAGGTGGGGACAGGGGTCACCACGGGTCACCATGGGTCACCATGGGCCACCACAGGTCACCACGGGCCACCATGGATCACCATGGATCACCACGGGCCACCACAGGTCACCATGGGTCACCATGGGCCACCACAGGTCACCACGGGCCACCATGGATCACCATGGGCCACCACGGGTCACCATGGATCACCATGGGCCACCACGGGTCACCACGGGTCACCACAGGTCACCACGGGTCACCATGGGTCACCATGGATCACCACGGGCCACCACGGGCCACCATGGATCACCACGGGTCACCATGGGCCACCACGGATTACCATGGATCACCATGGGCCACCATGGGCCACCACAGGTCACCATGGATCACCACGGATCACCATGGATCACCATGGGCCACCACGGGTCACCACGGATCACCATGGGCCACCACAGGTCACCACGGATCACCATGGATCACCATGGGCCACCATGGGCCACCACGGGTCACCACGGGTCACCACGGATCACCATGGGCCACCACAGGTCACCACGGATTACCATGGATCACCACGGGTCACCATGGGCCACCACAGGTCACCATGGGTCACCACGGGTCACCACGGGCCACCACGGGTCACCACGGGTCACCACGGATCACCATGGGTCACCACGGGTCACCACGGGTCACCATGGGTCACCATGGGCCACCATGGATCACCATGGGTCACCACGGGTCACCACGGGTCACCATGGGTCACCATGGGCCACCATGGATCACCATGGGTCACCACGGGTCACCACGGGCCACCACGGGTCACCATGGATCACCATGGGCCACCACGGGTCACCACGGATCACCACGGGTCACCACGGGCCACCACAGGTCACCATGGATCACCATGGGCCACCACGGGTCACCACGGGTCACCATGGGTCACCATGGGCCACCACGGGTCACCATGGATCACCATGGATCACCATGGGCCACCACAGGCCACCATGGATCACCATGGGCCACCACAGGCCACCATGGATCACCATGGGCCACCACGGGTCACCACAGGTCACCAAGGGCCACCACGGGTCACCACAGGTCACCATGGATCACCACAGGTCACCACAGGTCACCATGGGTCACCACGGGCCACCATGGATCACCATGGGCCACCACAGGTCACCATGGGCCACCACAGGTCACCATGGTGTCACCATGGGCCACCACAGCTGTCCTAGACCTTCTAAAGGTCTCCTGAAACCTCCTAAAGGTCACCACAGAGTTCTCCAGGTGTCCTTGGGAACCCCTCCAGGTGTCCCCAAACCCCTCCAGATGTCCCCAAACCCCTCCAGATGTCCCCAAACCCCTCCAGGTGTCCCCAAGCTCCTCCAGGTGTCCTTGGGAACCCCTCCAGATGTCCCCAAGCCCCTCCAGATGTCCCCAAGCCCCTCCAGATGTCCCCAAGCTCCTCCAGGTGTCCCCAAACCCCTCCAGATGTCCCCAAGCCCCTCCAGATGTCCCCAAGCTCCTCCAGATGTCCCCAAACCCCTCCAGATGTCCCCAAACCCCTCCAGATGTCCCCAAGCTCCTCCAGGTGTCCCCAAGCCCCTCCAGGTGTCCCCAAACCCCTCCAGATGTCCCCAAGCCCCTCCAGATGTCCCCAAGCTCCTCCAGGTGTCCCCAAGCCCCTCCAGGTGTCCCCAAACCCCTCCAGATGTCCCCAAGCCCCTCCAGATGTCCCCAAGCTCCTCCAGGTGTCCCCAAACCCCTCCAGATGTCCCCAAGCTCCTCCAGATGTCCCCAAGCTCCTCCAGATGTCCCCAAGCTCCTCCAGGTGTCCCCAAGCCCCTCCAGATGTCCCCAAGCCTCTCCAGATGTCCCCAAGCTCCTCCAGGTGTCCCCAAACCCCTCCAGATGTCCCCAAGCTCCTCC
Organism: Poecile atricapillus; assembly: GCF_030490865.1. Classification (NCBI taxonomy): domain Eukaryota; kingdom Metazoa; phylum Chordata; class Aves; order Passeriformes; family Paridae; genus Poecile; species Poecile atricapillus. The sequence goes on from NW_026708997.1 coordinate 28,841, forward strand.
AGATGTCCCCAAGCTCCTCCAGGTGTCCCCAAGCTCCTCCAGATGTCCCCAAGCTCCTCCAGATGTCCCCAAGCTCCTCCAGGTGTCCCCAAGCCCCTCCAGGTGTCCCCAAGCCCCTCCAGATGTCCCCAAGCTCCTCCAGATGTCCCCAAGCTCCTCCAGATGTCCCCAAACCCCTCCAGATGTCCCCAAACCCCTCCAGATGTCCCTGGGAACCCCTCCAGATGTCCCCAAGCTCCTCCAGGTGTCCCCAAGCTCCTCCAGGTGTCCCCAAGCTCCTCCAGGTGTCCCCAAGCCCCTCCAGGTGTCCTTGGGAACCCCTCCAGGTGTCCTTGGGAACCCCTCCAGGTGTCCCCAAGCCCCTCCAGGTGTCCCCAAGCTCCTCCAGGTGTCCCCAAGCTCCTCCAGGTGTCCCCAAGCCCCTCCAGATGTCCCCAAGCCCCTCCAGATGTCCCCAAGCCCCTCCAGATGTCCCCAAACCCCTCCAGGTGTCCCCACCTTGCTGATCTGCTCGATGCCCTGCAGGGTCATGTCCGTCAGCATGTTGGACTCGATGCAGCGCAGGAAGACGTCGTCGTCCATCTTGTCCACCACCTCCTCCTCCTGGGGACACGGCGGTGGGGGACGGGTGACGCCCAGGCCACCCCAGGTGTCCCCTGAGGTGTCCCCTGAGGTGTCCCCTGAGGTGTCCCCTGAGGTGTCCCCAGGTCCCCACCCACCTCCTGCATCTTGTTCTCGTCGCTGTTCATGATGCGGATGCGCAGCACCAGCTTCTCGGCGTTGTCGTCGTTGAAGATGCAGTTGAGGTCGTCACCGAAGCCTGGCAGGGGACACGGGGTGGGGACAGGGTCACCTCCAGGGTGACGGCACCCAAGGGACCCTCAGGGTTGGCCAGGAAACCCCAAAGCTCCTCCAGGATCGTCCAGAACTCCTTGGAGAGCCCTCAGAGGCCTTCAAGGGTCACCCAGGACCCTCAGAAAGCTCCTGAGATGCCTTCAAAGCTCACCCAGATCCCCTGAAGGTCCTCCAGATGTGCTCAAAACACACCTGGGACTCTTAAAAGCTCCTGAGATGCCTTCAAAGCTCACCCAAACCCCCTGAAGGTCCTCCAGATGTGCTCAAGACACACCTGGGACTCTTAAAAGCTCCTCAGATGCCTTCAAAGCTCACCCAGACCCCCTGAAGGTCCTTCAGATTGTGCCCAAAACACACCTGGGACTTTTGAAAGCTCCTCAGATGCCTTCAAAGCTCACCCAAACCCCCTAAAGGTCCTTCAGATGCGCTTGAGATGCACCCAGGACCCTCAGAAAGCTCCTCAGATGTCTCCAAAGCTCACCCAAACCCCCTGAAGATCCTCCAAACGCGTTCAAGACACACCTGGGACTCTTGAAACCTCCTCAGATGCCCTCAAAACTCACCCAGGTCACCCCAAACCCCCATGAGGACCCCCTGGAGCCCCTCTAGACTCACCCACAAGACCCCAAAACCTCCTCAGATGCCCTCAAAACTCATCCAAGGTCACCCCAAACTCCCTCAAACCCCCTCCAGGACCCCCAGAACCCCCTCCAGACTCAGCCAGGACATTCCAAAACCTCCTCAGATGCCCTCAAAGCTCCTCAAGGTCACTCAGACTCAGCCAGGACACCCCAAAACCTCCTCAGATGCCCTCAAAACTCATCCAGGTCACTCAGACTCACCCACAAGACCCCAAAACCTCCTCAGATGCCCTCAAAGCTCCTCCAGGTCACTCAGACTCAGCCAGGACACCCCGAAACCTCCTCAGATGCCCTCAAAACATCTCCAGGTCACCCCAAAACCTCCTCAGATGCCCTCAAAAACTCACCCAGGTCACTCAGACTCACCCAAGACACCCCAAAACCTCCTCAGATGCCCTCAAAACTCATCCAGATTAACCTAAACCCCCTCAAGACTCATCCAGGAGACCCCAAAACCTCCTCAGATGCCCTCAAAACTCCTCCAGATCACCAAAAACCCCCTCAAGGATCACCCAGGACACCCCAAAACCTCCTCAGATGCCCTCAAAGCTCCTCCAGATCACCAAAAACCCCCTCAAAGCTCACCCAGATCACCCCAAAACCTCCTCAGATGCCCTCAAAGCTCCTCCAGATCACCCCAAACCCCCTCCAGGACCCCCAGAACCCCTCCAGACTCACCCAGGACACCCCAAAACCTCCTCAGATGCCCTCAAAGCTCCTCCAGATCACCCCAAAACCTCCTCAGATGCCCTCAAAGCTCCTCCAGATCACCCCAAAACCTCCTCAGATGCCCTCAAAGCTCCTCCAGATCACCCCAAAACCTCCTCAGATGCCTTCAAAACTCCTCCAGATCACCCCAAAACCTCCTCAGATGCCCTCAAAGCTCCTCCAGGTCACCCCAAACCCCCTCCAGGACCCCGATGGAGCCCGGCCCACCCACCGGCGTTGATCTTCTCGGCGATCTGCTCCATGGTGAGCTTGCGGTCGGTCATGTGCTTGCGGTCGAGCTCCACGCGCAGCAGCCAGGGCGAGATGCGGCTCACGTCGAAGTCGGGCATCTCGTAGTAGACGTTGACCCACTCCTGGTCCTCGGCCACCACCGTGCTCTGAGGGTTGGGGTCGTAGTAGATGGCGGTGTTGGCCGTCACCTTGCGCAGCGTGGTGTGCTCCAGGCGGCACAGGATGTCCTGGGGACAGTGGGGACAGTCAGGGGACATTGGGGACATCGGGGACATTGGGGACATCAGGGACATTGGGGACATCAGGGGACACTGGGGACATTGGGGACATCAGGGACATGGTGTGCTCCAGGCGGCACAGGATGTCCTGGGGACATTGGGGACATCAGGGGACATTGGGGACATCTGGGACATTCAGGGAACATCGGGGACATTGGGGGGGTTGGGGACATCAGGGGACAGTCAGGGGACATTGGGGACATCAGGGACATTGGGGACATCAGGGACAGTCAGGAGATATCAGGAGATATTCAAGGGACATTGGGGACAGTCAGGGGACATTGGGGACATGGTGTGCTCCAGGTGACACAGGATGTCCTGGGGACATTGGGGACATCTGGGACATTGGGGACAGTCAGGGGACATTGGGGACAAGGTGTGCTCCAGGCGGCACAGGATGTCCTGGGGACATTGGGGACATCAGGGGACATTGGGGACATCAGGGGGGTTGGGGACAGTCAGGGGACATTGGGGACATTGGGGACACTGGGGACATGGTGTGCTCCAGGTGGCACAGGATGTCCTGGGGACATGGGGACATCAGGGGACATTGGGGACATCTGGGACATCAGAGACACTGGAGACATGGTGTGCTCCAGGTGACACAGGATGTCCTGGGGACATTGGGGACATCAGGGGACATTGGGGACATCAGGGGACATTGGGGACATTCAGGGGACATCAGGGGACATCAGGGGACATCAGGGACATTGAGCTCCTGGTGTGCTCCAGGTGGCACAGGATGTCCTGGGGATGTGGGGACATTCAGGGGACATCCAGGACAGTCAGGGGACATTGGGGACAGTCGGGGGACATTGGGGTCATGGTGGCACAGGATGTCCTGAGGGGACAGGGACATGGGAACATGGAAGACGTGGGGACACAGAGGTGACACAAAGCCACAGGGCCACCATGGGGACATGAAGCCATGGGGCCACCATGGGGACATGAAGCCATGGGGCCACCACAGGGCTGTGAGGACAGAGGTGACACAAAACCATGGGGCCACCATGGCGACACAAAGCCACAGGGCCACCATGGGGACATGAAACCATGAGGCCACCAAGGAGCCACCACAGGGCTGTGAGGACACCAACCCACATGGCCACCACCAGACCACCCCACCCCACCAGAATCCCCCAGAGCCCCAGTTCCCCAGTGGTTCCCCAGTGGTTCCCCAGTGGTTCCCCAGTGGTTCCCCAGTGGTTCCCCAGTGGTTCCCAGTGGTTCCCCAGTGGTTCCCCGGTGGTTCCCCGTGGTTCCCCGTGGTTCCCCAGTGGTTCCCAGTGGTTCCCCAGTGGTTCCCCGGTGGTTCCCCGGTGGTTCCCGGTGGTTCCCCGGTGGTTCCCCAGTGGTTCCTGGTGGTTCCCCAGTGGTTCCCCAGTGGTTCCCCGGCGGTTCCTGGTGGTTCCCAGTGGTTCCCAGTGGTTCCCCAGTGGTTCCCGGTGGTTCCCCAGTGGTTCCCAGTGGTTCCCCAGTGGTTCCCGGTGGTTCCTGGTGGTTCCCCAGTGGTTCCCAGTGGTTCCCCAGTGGTTCCCAGTGGTTCCCCAGTGGTTCCCAGTGGTTCCCCAGTGGTTCCCAGTGGTTCCCCAGTGGTTCCCGGTGGTTCCTGGTGGTTCCCCAGTGGTTCCCAGTGGTTCCCCAGTGGTTCCTGGTGGTTCCTGGTGGTTCCCCAGTGGTTCCCCAGTGGTTCCCAGTGGTTCCCCAGTGGTTCCCCGTGGTTCCCAGTGGTTCCCAGTGGTTCCCCAGTGGTTCCCCAGTGGTTCCCCAGTGGTTCCCAGTGGTTCCCCAGTGGTTCCCCAGTGGTTCCCAGTGGTTCCTGGTGGTTCCCCGTGGTTCCCCAGCGGTTCCCCAGCGGTTCCCCAGTGGTTCCCCGGTGGTTCCCCAGTGGTTCCCCACGGTTCCCCAATGGTTCCCAGTGGATCCTGGTGGTTCCCCAGTGGTTCCCCGGTGGTTCCCCAGCGGATCCCCAGCAGTTCCTGGTGGTTCCCCGGTCCCACCTTGGCGCGCTCGGCGTCGCGGGCGCTCTGGCCCAGCAGGAACACGGTGAGCGACGGCGTCTTGGGCTTCTTGGAGATGTTGATGAGCTCCTTGAGGCGGGGCACGCCCAGCGTGACGTTCTTGGCCGACACCCCCGCGTAGTGGAAGGTGTTGAGGGTCATCTGCGTGGCCGGCTCGCCCAGGGACTGCGCGGCCAGAGCCCCGACCATCTCACCAGGGTGGGCCTGGGGGGACGGGGAAAGGTCACCGGCACAGAACCCAGGAGTGACCACAAACCACCCAGAGTGACCACAAACAACCCAGAGTGACCACAAATCTCCTGAGAATGACCACAAACCACCCAGAGTGACCACAAACCACCCAGAGTGACCACAAACCACCCCGAGTGACCACAAATCCATCGAGAGTGACCACAAACCACCCAGAGTGACCCCAAACAACCCAGAGTGACCCCAAATCCATCAAGAGTGACCCCAAACCACCCAGAGTGACCCCAGATCCATCGAGAGTGACCACAAACAACCCAGAGTGACCACAAACAACCCAGAGTGACCACAAACCACCCAGAGTGACCCCAGATCCATCGAGAGTGACCCCAAACCACCCAGAGTGACCCCAGATCCATCGAGAGTGACCCCAAACCACCCAGAGTGACCCCAGATCCATCGAGAGTGACCACAAACAACCCAGAGTGACCACAAATCCATCAAGAGTGACCACAAACAACCCAGAGTGACCCCAAACAACCCAGAGTGACCCCAAACAACCCAGAGTGACCCCAAATCCATCGAGAGTGACCACAAACAACCCAGAGTGACCACAAACCACCCAGAGTGACCACTAATCCATCAAGAGTGACCACAAACCACCCAGAGTGACCACAAACAACCCAGAGTGACCACAAACCACCCAGAGTGACCACAAACAACCCAGAGTGACCACAAACCACCCAGAGTGACCACAAACCACCCAGAGTGACCCCAAACAACCCAGAGTGACCCCAAATCTCCTCAGAATAACCCCAAATCTATCAAGAGTGACCCCAAACAACCCAGAGTGACCCCAAATCCATCGAGAGTGACCCCAAATCTCCTGAGAATGACCCGAAATCCATCAAGAATGACCCCAGATCACCCCAGAATGACCCCAAATCCCTGGAGATGACCCCAAATCCCCCCAAAATGACCCCAAAGTTCTCCTCACGATGGCCTGGTTGAACTTGGACTCGATCTCCCCCAGGAGCTGAACCCAGGCACCTCCAGAAGTGACCCCAAACCCCAAACACTGACCCCAAACCCCAAATATTGACCCCAAAACCCCAAATATTGACCCCAAACCTCCAGAAGTGACCCCAAAACCCCCAGAATGACCCCCAAGTTGTCCTCACGATGGCCTGGTTGAACTTGGACTCGATTTCCCCCAGGAGCTGAACCCAGGCACCTCCACAAGTGACCCCAAACCTCCAGAATGACCCCAAACCTCCAGAAATGACCCCAAACCCCCAGAAGTGACCCCAAACCCCAAGATGTGACCCCCAAGTTGTCCTCACGATGGCCTGGTTGAACTTGGACTCGATTTCCCCCAGGAGCTGAATCAAGGCACCTCCACAAGTGACCCCAAACCTCTAGAAGTGACCCCAAACCCCAAATTCTGACCCCAACACCCCAAATATTGACCCCAAACCTCCAGAAGTGACCCCAAACCCCAAGATGTGACCCCAAAGTTCTCCTCACGATGGCCTGGTTGAACTTGGACTCGATCTCCCCCAGGAGCTGAACCAAGACACATCTGGATCTGACCCCAAAACCCCAAACACTGACCCCAAACCTCCAGAAGTGACCTCCAAACCCTCAGACATGACCCCAAACCCCCCAGAATGACCCCAAAGTTGTCCTCACGATGGCCTGGTTGAACTTGGACTCGATTTCCCCCAGGAGCTGAACCCAGGCACCTCCACAAGTGACCCCAAACCTCCAGAATGACCCCAAAACCCCAAATTCTGACCCCAAAACCCCAAACACTGACCCCAAACCTCCAGAATGACCCCAAACCCCAAGATGTGACCCCAAACTCCTTCTCACGATGGCCTGGTTGAACTTGGACTCGATCTCCCCCAGGAGCTGAACCAAGACACATCTGGATCTGACCCCAAACCTCCAGAAGTGACCCCAAAACCCCAAATTCTGACCCCAAAACCCCAAATATTGACCCCAAACCTCCAGAAATGACCCCAAACCCCCCAGAATGACCCCCAAGTTGTCCTCACGATGGCCTGGTTGAACTTGGACTTGATTTCCCCCAGGAGCTGAACCCAGGCACCTCCAGAAGTGACCCCAAACCTCCAGAAGTGACCCCAAACCCCCCAGAATGACCCCAAACTCCTCCTCACGATGGCCTGGTTGAACTTGGACTCGATCTCCCCCAGGAGCTGAACCCAGGCACCTCCAGGTGTGACCCCAAACCCCAAACACTGACCCCAAACCCCAAATATTGACCCCAAACCTCCAGAAGTGACCCCAAACCCCCAGAAGTGACCCCAAACCTCCAGGTGTGACCCCAAAACCCCAAATTCTGACCCCAAAACCCCAAATATTGACCCCAAACCTCCAGAAATGACCCCAAACCTCCAGGTGAGACCCCAAAACCCCAAATATTGACCCCAAAGCCTCAGACATGACCCCAAAACCCCCAAAATGATCCCAAAACTTCTCCTCACGATGGCCTGGTTGAACTTGGACTCGATCTCCCCCAGGAGCTGAACCCCAAACCTCCAGAAGTGACCCCAAACCTCCAGAAGTGACCCCAAACCCCAAATTCTGACCCCAACACCCCAAATATTGACCCCAAACCTCCAGAAGTGACCCCAAACCTCCAAAAATGACCCCAAAACCCCAAACACTGACCCCAAACCCCCAGAAGTGACCCCCAAAACCCCCAGAAGTGACCCCAAAACCCCAAAACTCCTCCTCACGATGGCCTGGTTGAACTTGGACTCGATCTCCCCCAGGAGCTGAACCCAGGCACCTCCAGAAGTGACCCCAAAACCCCAAATTCTGACCCCAAAACCCCAGAGGTGACCCCAAACCCTCAGAAATGACCCCAAACCCTCAGAAATGACCCCAAACCCCCCAGAATGACCCCAAAGTTCTCCTCACGATGGCCTGGTTGAACTTGGACTCGATCTCCCCCAGGAGCTGAACCCAGGCACCTCCAGAAATGACCCCAAACCCCAAACACTGACCCCAAACCTCCAGAAGTGACCCCAAATATTGACCCCAAAACCCCAAATATTGACCCCAAACCCCCCAGAATGACCCCAAAGTTCTCCTCACGATGGCCTGGTTGAACTTGGACTTGATTTCCCCCAGGAGCTGAACCCAGGCACCTCCACAAGTGACCCCAAACCTCCAGGTGTGACCCCAAATATTGACCCCAAAACCCCAAATTCTGACCCCAAACCCCCCAGAATGACCCCAAAGTTCTCCTCACGATGGCCTGGTTGAACTTGGACTCGATCTCCCCCAGGAGCTGAACCAAGACACCTCCAGAAGTGACCCCAAATATTGACCCCAAACCTCCAGAAATGACCCCAAACCCCCCAGAAGTGACCCCAAATATTGACCCCAAAACCCCAAATTCTGACCCCAAACCCCCCAGAATGACCCCAAAGTTCTCCTCACGATGGCCTGGTTGAACTTGGACTCGATCTCCCCCAGGAGCTGAACCAAGACACCTCCAGAAGTGACCCCAAATATTGACCCCAAACCTCCAGAAATGACCCCAAACCCCCCAGAAGTGACCCCAAAACCCCCAGAATGACCCCCAAGTTGTCCTCACGATGGCCTGGTTGAACTTGGACTCGATTTCCCCCAGGAGCTGAACCCAGGCACCTCCAGAAGTGACCCCAAACCTCCAGAAGTGACCCCAAATATTGACCCCAAAACCCCAAATTCTGACCCCAAACCTCCAGAAATGACCTCAAAACCCCAAATATTGACCCCAAACCCCCCAGAATGACCCCAAACTCGTCCTCACGATGGCCTGGTTGAACTTGGACTCGATCTCCCCCAGCAGCCAGTCGAAGGCCTCCCCGCTGAGCCGGAACTCCTCCACCATGCGGCGGCTGCAGAGGGTGGAGCGCAGGTGGATGTTGAAGAGCAGCGTCGCGTTCTCCTGCGCCTGACGGCTCAGAGGGTCCTCCCCGTTGACGATCACCAGCTTCCGGCTCAGCTCCTTCACCCCTGCGGGACAGCGGGGTCACGGAGGGGGGACGAGGACCTCCAGAACATTCCTGGGGGTCTCAAGGACCTCCAGAACCTTCCTGGGGGTCTCAAGGACCTCCAGAACCTTCCTGAGGGTCTCCAAACCCATCATGGCTTAAGGGACTCAAGGACCTCCAGAACCTTCCTGAGGGTCTCCAAACCCATCATGGCTTAAGGGTCTCAAGGACTTCCAGAACCTTCCTGAGGGTCTCCAAACCCATCACAGCTTCCTGAGAGTCTCAAGGACCTCCAGAACCTTCCCAGGGGTCTCAAGGACCTCCAGAGTCTTCCTGAGGGTCTCCAAACCCATCACAGCTTCCTGAGAGTCTCAAGGACCTCCAGAACCTTCTTGGGGGACTCAAGGACCTCCAGAACCTTCCTGAGAGTCTCAAGGACCTCCAAAACCTTCCTGAAGGACTGGAGAACCTCCAGAACCTTCTTGAGGGACTCCAAATCCATCACAGCTTCCCGAGGGTCTCAAGGACTTCCAGAACCTTCCTGGGGGTCTCCAAACCCACCACAGCTTCCTGAGAGTCTCAAGGACCTCCAGAACCTTCCCAGGGGTCTCAAGGACCTCCAGAACCTTCCTGAGGGTCTCCAAACCCATCACGGCTTCCTGAGGGACTCAAGGACCTCCAGAACCTTCCTGAGGGACTCAAGGACTTCCAGAACCTTCCTGAGGGACTCAAGGACTTCCAGAATCTTCCTGAGGGACTCAAGGACTTCCAGAATCTTCCTGAGGGACTCAAGGACTTCCAGAACCTTCCTGAGGGACTCAAGGACTTCCAGAACCTTCCTGAGGGACTCAAGGACTTCCAGAATCTTCCTGAGGGACTCAAGGACCTCCAGAACCTTCCTGGGGGTCTCAAGGACCTCCAGAACCTTCCTGAAGGACTGGAGAACCTCCAGAACCTTCTTGAGGGACCCCAAATCCATCACAGCTTTCTGAGGGACTCAAGGACCTCCAGAACCTTCCTGGGGGTCTCCAAACCCATCACGGCTTCCTGAGGGTCTGGAGAACCTCCAGAACCTTCCTGAAGGACTGGAGAATCTCCAGAACCTTCCTGGAGGACTGGAGAACCTCCAGAACCTTCCTGAGGGTCTCAAGGACCTCCAGAACCTTCCTGGGGGTCCCCAATCTCAGCAGAGCTTCCTGAGGCCCCCATGTACCCCCAGAACTTTCTTGGGGTCCTTCAAGTCCCCCTGGAGCCTTCTTGGGGGTCTTCAACCCCCCCAACCTTCACTGGAGTCCCCAAGTCCCCCTGGGACCTTCTCAGGTGTCACGGGGGTGTCCCCAAGTCCCCCCAGGACCTTCTCAGGGGTCACAGGGGTGTCCCCCAATCCCACCAGAACCTTCTCAGGGGTCACAGGCGTGTCCCCAAGTCCCCCTGGGACCTTCTCAGATGTCACGGGGATGTCCCCAAATCCCCCCAGAACCTTCTCAGGGGTCACTGGAGGCCCCAGATCCACCCAGAACCTTCTCAGGGGTCACGGGGATGTCCCCAAGTCCCACCAGAACCTTCTCAGGGGTCACTGGAGGCCCCAAGTCCCCCCAGGACCTTCTCAGAGGTCACTGGAGTCCCCAAATCCACCCAGAACCTTCTCAAAGGTCACAGGGGTGTCCCCAAGTCCCCCCAGAACCTTCTCAGGTGTCATTGGAGTCCCCAAGTCCCCCTGGGACCTTCTCAGGTGTCATGGGGATGTCCCCAAATCCCCCCAGGACCTTCTCAGGAGTCACTGGAGGCCCCAGATCCATCCAGAACCTTCTCAAAGGTCACAGGGGTGTCCCCAAATCCACCTGTGACCTTCTCAGGGGTCACTGGAGTCCCCAGGTGTCCCTGGGACCTTCTAAGGGGTCATGGGGATGTCCCCAAGTCCCCCCAGAACCTTCTCAGGAGTCACTGGAGGCCCCAAATCCCCCCAGAACCTTCTCAGGGGTCACTGGAGTCCCCAAGTCCCCCTGGGACCTTCTCAGAGGTCACAGAGGTGTCCCCAAATCCACCCGGGACCTTCTCAGGGGTCACTGGAGTCCCCAAATCCACCCAGAACCTTCTCAAAGGTCACAGAGGTGTCCCCAAGTCCCCCAGGACCTTCTCAGGGGTCACTGGAGTCCCCAAATCCACCCAGAACCTTCTCAAAGGTCACAGAGGTGTCCCCAAGTCCCCCAGGACCTTCTCAGGTGTCACTGGAGTCCCCAAATCCACCCAGAACCTTCTCAGGTGTCACGGGGGTGTCCCCAAGTCCTCCTGGGACCTTCCCAAGTCCCTCCAGGTCCTTTGTGAGAACCGTGGTGGCTCCAAAGCCACCCCAGGTGGATTTTGGGGTCCCCCACTCACCCTCCACCACCTTGACCGGGTGAAGGTCCGAGGGCAGCCGGGAGTTGATGTGGAAAATCTTCTGAGCGTTCCAGATCATCCGGAGAAGGTTACAGGGGAGGACCACCTGCAGGAGAACCCAAAAAACGGGGTCAGGACACCCAAAAACGGGGTCAGGGCACCCAAAAATGGGGTGAGGACACCAAAAATGGGGTGAGGACACCCAAAAATGGGGTGAGGACACCCAAAAATGGGGTGAGGACACCAAAAATGGGGTCAGGACACCCAAAAATGGGGTCAGGACACCAAAAATGGGGTCAGGACACCCAAAAATGGGGTGAGGACACCAAAAATGGGGTGAGGACACCAAAAATGGGATCAGGACACCCAAAAATGGGGTGAGGACACCCAAAAATGGGGTGAGGACACCCAAAAACGGGGTCAGGACACCCAAAAATGGGGTGAGGACACCCAAAAATGGGGTGAGGACACCCAAAAACGGGGTCAGGACACCCAAAAATGGGGTGAGGACACCCAAAAATGGGGTGAGGACACCCAAAAATGGGATCAGGACACCCAAAAATGGGGTGAGGACACCCAAAAATGGGGTGAGGACACCCAAAAACGGGGTCAGGACACCCAAAAATGGGGTGAGGACACCCAAAATGGGGTGAGGACACCCAAAAACGGGGTGAGGACACCAAAAATGGGGTGAGGACACCAAAAATGGGGTCAGGACACCCAGAAATGGGGTGAGGAGACCAAAAATGGGGTCAGGACACCCAAAAATGGGGTGAGGACACCTAAAATGGGGTGAGGACACCAGAAATGGGGTGAGAACACCCAGAAATGGGGTCAGGACACCCAAAAATGGGGTGAGGACACCCAGAAATAGGATCAGGACACCCAAAACCCCCGGTTGACGTTTGGGGCACCCCAAGACGGGGTTTGGATCTCAGGTCACCCTCAGCAGCTTTGGAGAGTGGCCCAGGTGGGGTTTGGGGTGTCTTGGTTGGGGTTTGGGGTGTCTTGGTTGGGTTTTTGGGGTGTCCCAGGGGTTCTTGGGGTATCTCAGATGGGTTTTGGTGTATCTCAGATGGGTTTTGGTGTATCTCAGATGGGTTCTGGTGTATCTCAGATGGGTTCTGGTGTATCTCAGGTGGGTTTTGGGGTGTCCTGGTTGGGTTTTGGTGTATCTGGGTTGGGTTTTGGGGTGTCTGGGTTGGGTTTTGGGGTATCTCAGGTGGGTTTTGGGGTATCTCAGGTGGGTTTTGGGGTATCTCAGGTGGGTTTTGGGGTATCTCAGATGGGTTTTGGTGTATCTCAGCTGGGTTTTGGTGTATCTGGGTTGGGTTTTGAGGTGTCCCAGGAGTTTTTGGTGTATCTCAGTTGGGTTTTGGTGTATCTCAGCTGGGTTTTGGTGTATCTGGGTTGGGTTTTGGTGTATCTCAGTTGGGTTTTGGTGTATCTCAGGTGGGTTTTGGGGTATCTCAGGTGGGTTTTGGGGTATCTCAGTTGGGTTTTGGTGTATCTCAGCGGGGTTTTGGGATGTCTGGGTTGGGTTTTGGGATGTCCCAAGAGTTTCTGGGGTGTCCCAGGAGTATCTGGGGTATCTCAGTTGGGTTTGGGGTATCTGGGTTGGGTTTTTGGTGTATCTGGGTTGGGTTTTGAAGTGTTCCAGGAGTTTTTGGTGTATCTCAGCTGGGTTTTGGTGTATCTCAGATGGGTTTTGGTGTATCTCAGTTGGGTTTTGGTGTATCTCAGGTGGGTTTTGGTGTATCTCAGTTGGTTTTTGGTGTATCTCAGCTGGGTTTTGGTGTATCTGGGTTGGGTTTTGGGGTGTCCCAAGAGTTTCTGGGGTGTCCCACGAGTATCTGGGGTATCTCAGTTGGGTTTGGTGTATCTGGGTTGGGTTTTGAGGTGTCCCAGGAGTTTTTGGGGTATCTCAGTTGGGTTTTGGTGTATCTCAGTTGGGTTTTGGTGTATCTGGGTTGGGTTTTGAGGTGTCCCAGGAGTTTGTGGTGTATCTCAGCTGGGTTTTGAGGTGTCCCAGTGGTTTTTGGGGTGGGTTTTGCTGTCACCTTGCTGTCCCCGGTGGGGAAGATGACCCTGAGCACCTCCCTGTCCTCGCGCATGCGGTCGAACTCGCGCTCCAGCTCGTTCTGGATGTGGGCGTTGGACAGGATGTCCTTGACCAGCTCCTCCTGCAGCGTCCGGCGCAGCGCCCGCTCGTTGGTGTAGTCAAACTTGAACCTGTGGGGACACGGGGACACCTCAGGGACACCCAAGGGACACCCAGGGACACCTCAGGGACACCCAGGGACACCTCAGGGACACCCAGGGGACACCTCAGGGACACCCAGGGACACCTCAGGGACACCCAGGGACACCCAGGGACACCTCAGGGACACCCAGGGACACCCAGGGACACCTCAGGGACACCCAGGGACACCTCAGGGACACCCAGGGGACACCTCAGGGACACCCAGGGGACACCCAGGGACACCCAGGGGACACCTCAGGGACACCCAGGGACACCTCAGGGACACCTCAGGGAACACGGGGACACCTCAGGGACACCTCAGGGACACCCAGGGACACCCAGGGACACCTCAGGGACACCCAGGGACACCCAGGGGACACCCAGGGGACACCTCAGGGACACCTCAGGGACACCCAGGGGACACCTCAGGGAACACGGGGACACCTCAGGGACACCTCGGGGACACCTCAGGGACACCCAGGGACACCTCAGGGACACCTCAGGGACACCTCGGGGACACCTCAGGGACACCCAGGGACACCCAGGGACACCCAGGGACACCTCAGGGACACCCAGGGGACACGGGGACACCCAGGGGACACCTCAGGGACACCCAGGGACACCCAGGGACACCTCAGGGACACCTCAGGGACACCCAGGGACACCTCAGGGGACACCTCAGGGACACCCAGGGACACCTCAGGGACACCTCAGGGACACGGGGACACCTCAGGGACACCCAGGGGACACCCAGGGACACCTCAGGGACACCTCAGGGACACCCAGGGGACACCCAGGGACACGGGGACACCTCAGGGGACACCCAGGGGACACCTCAGGGACACCAGAGTGTCACCCACCACAGGCTGGAGGAGCTTGGGGACACCAAAGGAGTTGGTCCATATTGGGTAACACCCCAAAATGTGACCAGGAGAACATTGGGGACACCAAAAGTGACCAAAGATTGGAAGGAGAACATTGGGGACACCAAAACGTGACCAAAATGTGACCAAGAGAACATTGGGGACACCAAAATGTGACCAGGAGAAGGTTGGGGACACCAAAAGTGACCAAAGATTGGGAGGAGAACACTGGGGACACCAAAATGTGACCAAAGCTTGGGAGGAGAAGGTTGGGGACACCAAAAGTGACCAAAATGTGACCAAGAGAACATTTGGGACACCAAAATGTGACCAGGAGAAGGTTGGGGACACCAAAACGCGACCAATGATTTGGAGGAGAACATTGGGGACACCAAAATGTGACCAAAGATTGGGAGGAGAACATTGGGGACGCCAAAAGTGACCAAAGATTGGGAGGAGAAGGTTGGGGACACCAAAAGTGACCAAAGATTGGGAGGAGAACACTGGGGACACCAAAATGTGACCAAAGATTGGGACGAGAAGGTTGGGGACACCGAAAGTGACCAAAGATTGGAAGGAGAACATTGGGGACACCAAAATGTGACCAGGAGAAGGTTGGGGACACCAAAATGTGACCAAAGATTAGAGGAGAACATTTGGGACACCAAAAGTGACCAAAGATTGGAAGGAGAAGGTTGGGGACACCAAAAGTGACCAAAGATTGGGAGGAGAACATTGGGGACACCAAAAGTGATGAAAGTCTGGGAGAAGAAGGTTGGGGACACCAGTTTGGGTCCCAGTTTGGGGTGGAGAAGGTTTGAAACCTCAAAATGTCACCCAGGTTGGGGAGGAGCAGCCTGGAGACCCCAAGATGTTCCAAACTCTTGGGAAGACCCATCTGAAGACCCCAAGATGTCCCCAACTCCTGCCTGAAGAGCCCAAGATGTCCCCAACTCCTGCCTGAAGACCTCAAGATGTCCCCAACTCTCATTTGAAGACCTCAACTCCCATTTGAAGACCTCAAGATGTCTCCAAGTCCTGCCTGAAGAGCCCAAGATGTCCCCAAGATGTCTCCAAGCCCTGCCTGAAGACCCCAAGATGTCCCAAACTCCTGCCAGCAGACCCAAGATGTCCCCAACTCTCATTTGAAGACCTCAACTTTCATTTGAAGACCCCAAGATGTCCCCAACTCCCATCTGAAGACCCCAAGATGTCCCAAATCCCATTTGAAGACCCCAAGATGTCCCAAACATCTGCCTGAAGACCCCAAAACGTCCCCAACTCTCATCTGAAGACCCCAAGATGTCCCCAACTCCCATTTGAAGACCCCAAGATGTCCCCAAGATGTCTCCAAGTCCTGCCTGAAGACCCCAAAACGTCCCCAACTCTCATCTGAAGACCCCAAGATGTCCCCAACTTTCATTTGAAGACCTCAACTCCCATTTGAAGACCCCAAGATGTCCCCAAGTCCTGCCTGAAGACCCCAAGATGTCCCCAACTCTCATTTGAAGACCTCAACTTTCATTTGAAGACCCCAAGATGTCCCCAAGATGTCCCCAACTCCTGACAGAAGACCCCAAGATGTCCCAAACTCTCGTTTGAAGACCTCAACTTTCATTTGAGGACCCCAAGATGCCCCCAACTCCCATCTGAAGACCCCAAGATGTCCCAAACATCTGCCTGAAGACCCCAAAACGTCCCCAACTTTCATCTGAAGACCCCAAGATGTCCCCGACTCCCATTTGAAGACCCCAAGATGTCTCCAACTCCTGCCTGAAGACCCCAAGATGTCTCCAACTCTCATCAGAAGATCTCAACTTTCATCTGAAGACCCCAAGATGTCCCCAAGATGTCCCCAACTCTCATTTGAGGACCCCAAGATGTCCCCAACTTTCATTTGAAGACCTCAACTCCCATTTGAAGACCCCAAGATGTCCCAAACTCTCATCAGAAGATCTCAACTTTCATTTGAAGACCCCAAGATGTCCCAAACATCTGCCTGAAGACCCCAAAACGTCCCCAACTTTCATTTGAAGACCCCAAGATGTCCCCAACTCTCATCTGAAGACCTCAACTCCCATCTGAAGACCAAGATGTCCCCAACTCTCATTTGAAGACCTCAACTTTCATTTGAAGACCCCAAGATGTCCCCAAGATGTCTCCAAGTCCTGCCTGAAGACCCCAAGATGTCCCCAACTCTCATCAGAAGATCTCAACTTTCATTTGAGGACCCCATGATGTCCCCAAGATGTCCCCAACTCCCATTTGAAGACCCCAACTCCCATTTGAAGACCCCAACTCCCATTTGTCCCCAAGATGTCTCCAAGTCCTGCTTGAAGACCCCAAGATGTCCCCAACTCTCATTTGAAGACCTCAACTCCCATTTGAAGACCCCAAGATGTCCCCAACTCCTGGAATGAGCCCCCCGATGACCCCAACCAGGTCCATTGACCCCTTCCCTGACCACTCCCTGCCCCACCACGCCCCTCCTGCTCCTCACTTCTTCTCGAAGGCCTTGTTGGAGGGTTTGA
Source organism: Poecile atricapillus (assembly GCF_030490865.1). NCBI lineage: Eukaryota > Metazoa > Chordata > Aves > Passeriformes > Paridae > Poecile > Poecile atricapillus. The sequence continues at coordinate 45,810 of NW_026708997.1, forward strand.
GGGTGGCCAGGTTCTGGAACTCGACGCTCTCCCCGGCCAGCCCGTCCTCGCCGTAGCGCAGCTGCACCACCTGGTTGATGGAGTTCCTGACCGTGGCGTCGTACTTCACCATCACCGACTCCATGGACTTGATCAGCCGCCGCTGGATGTACCCTGAGGGGTGGGGAGGGGTCAGGAGGCATCTGGGGAGGGTTTGGGATCTCCTGGAGGCATCTGAAGAGGGTTTGGGGTCTCCAGGAGGCATCTGGGGAGGGTCTGGGGTCTCCAGGAGGCATCTGGGGAGGGTTTGGGGTCTCCAGAAGGAATCTAGGGAGGGTTTGGGGATCCTGGAGGCATCTGGGGAGGGTTTGGGATCTCCAGGAGACATCTGGGGAGGGTTTGAGGTCTCCAGGAGGCATCTGAAGAGGGTTTGGGGATCCAGGAGGCATCTGGGGAGGGTTTGGGGATCCTGGAGGCATCTGGGGAGGGTTTGGGATCTCCAGAAGGAATCTAGGGAGGGTTTGGGGATCCTGGAGGCATCTGGGGAGGGTTTGGGGATCCTGGAGGCATCTGGGGAGGGTTTGGGGTTCCTGGAGGCATCTGAAGAGGGTTTGGGATCTCCAGGAGGCATCTGGGGAGGGTTTGGGAATTCTGGAGGCATCTGGGGAGGGTTTGGGATCTCCAGGAGGCATCTGGGGAGGGTTTGGGGTCTCCAGGAGGCATCTGGGGAGGGTTTGGGGTCTCCAGGAGGCATCTGGGGAGGGTTTGGGGTCTCCAGGAGGCATCTGAGGAGGGTTTGGGATCTCCAGGAGGCATCTGAAGAGGGTTTGAGAATCCTGGAGGTATCTGGGGATGGTTTGGGATCTCCAGGAGGCATCTGGGGAGGGTTTGAGAATCCTGGAGGCATCTGGGGAGGGTTTGGGGATCTCCAGGAGGCATCTGGGGAGGGTTTGGGGTTCCTGGAGGCATCTGAAGAGGGTTTGGGATCTCCAGGAGGCATCTGGGGAGGGTTTGGGATCTCCAGGAGGCATCTGGGGAGGGTTTGAGAATCCTGGAGGCATCTGGGGAGGGTTTGGGATCTCCAGAAGGAATCTGGGGAGGGTTTGGGGTTCCTGGAGGCATCTGGGGATGGTCTGGGGTCTCCAGGAGGCATCTGGGGAAGGTTTGGGGAGCCTGGAGATACCCAGGGAGAATTTGGGAGGATCCTGAAGGCATCTGAGGGAGGTTCTTGGATCCTGGAGACATCTGGGGAGGGTTTGGGATCTCCAGGAGGCATCTGGGGAGGGTTTGGGGATCTCCTGGAGGCATCTGGGGAGGGTTTGGGGTCTCCTGGAGGCATCTGGGGAGGGTTTGGGGTCTCCAGGAGGCATCTGGGGAGGGTTTGAGAATCCTGGAGGCATCTGGGGAGGGTTTGGGGATCTCCAGGAGGCATCTGGGGAGGGTTTGGGGATCCTGGAGGCATCTGGGGAGGGTTTGGGATCTCCAGGAGGCATCTGGGGAGGGTTTGAGAATCCTGGAGGTATCTCGGGATGGTTTGGGATCTCCAGGAGGCATCTGGGGAAGGTTTGGAGAGCCTGGAGATACCCAGGGAGGATTTGGGAGGATCCTGAAGGCATCTGAGGAAGGTTCTTGGATCCTGGAGACATCTGAGGAGGGTTTGGGATCCAGGAGGCATCTGGGGAGGGTCTAGGGTTCCCCAGGAGGCATCTGGGGAGGGTTTGGGGATTCTGGAGGCATCTGGGGAGGGTTTGGGATCTCCAGGAGGCATCTGGGGAGGGTTTGGGGTTCCCCAGGAGGCATCTGGGGAGGGTTTGGGATCTCCAGGAGGCATCTGGGGAGGGTTTGGGGATCCTGGAGGCATCTGAGGAGGGTTTGGGGTTTCCACACTGGGATTTTGAGGTCCTGAAGACCCCTTGGGTGGAATTTTGGGGTGACACTGACCGGTCTCGGCCGTCTTCACGGCGGTGTCGATGAGGCCCTCACGGCCACCCATGGCGTGGAAGAAGAACTCGGTGGGGGTGAGGCCGGCCAGGTAGGAGTTCTCCACGAAGCCGCGGCTCTCGGGGCCGTAGTCGTCCTTGATGAAGTGAGGCAGCGTCCGGTGCTTGAAGCCAAACGGGATCCGCTTGCCCTCCACGTTCTGCTGTCCCACCACCGCGATCACCTGAGGGGACACCGGGCCAGGGACATTGGGGACATCTCCTAAAACAACCTCAGAAGGTCGAGAAAATCCCAAAAAACCTCCACAAAACGTCACAGGAACCCTGTGAGATCCACCAAGAACCACTCTAAACCTACTGAGATCCTTCAGGAACCACCCCAAACCCCCTGAGATCCACCAAGAACCACTCCAAACCCACTGAGATCCACCAAGAACCACCCCAAACCCCCCGAGATCCACCAAGAACCACCCCAAACCCACTGAGATCCACCAAGAACCACTCCAAACCTACTGAGATCCACCAAGAACCACTCCAAACCCCCTGAGATCCACCAAGAACCACCTTAAACCCCTTGAGATTCTCCAGGAACCACCCCAAACCACCTGAGATCCACCAAGAACCACCCCAAACCCCTTCAGATTGTCCAGGAACCACCCTAAACCCCTTGAGATCCTGCAGGAACCACCCCAAACACCCTGAGATCCACCAAGAACCACCCCAAACACCCTGAGATCCTTCAGGAACCACTCCAAAGCCCCTGAGATCCACCAAGAACCATCCCAAACCCCCTGAGATCCTGCAGGAACTCTCCCAAACCCACTGAGATCCACCAAGAACCACCCCAAACCCCCTGAGATCCTTCAGGAACCACCCCAAACCCACTGAGATCCTCCAAGAACCACCCCAAACCCACTGAGATCCACCAAGAACCACCCCAAACCCCTTGAGATTGTCCAGGAACCACCCCAAACCTACTGAGATCCACCAAGAATCACTCCAAACACCCCAAGATCCACCAAGAACCACCCCAAACCCCCTGAGATCCTGCAGGAACCACCCCAAACCCCCTGAGATCCTCCAAGAACCACCCCAAACCCCCTGAGATCCTGCAGGAACCACCCCAAACCCCCTGAGATCCACCAAGAACCACCCCAAACCCCTTGAGATCCACCAAGAACCACCCCAAACCCACTGAGATCCACCAAGAACCACTCTAAAGCCCCTGAGATCCTCCAGGAACCACCCCAAACCATCTGAGATCCTGCAGGAACCACCCCAAACACCCCGAGATCCACCAAGAACCACTCCAAACCATCTGAGATCCTTCAAAAACCACTCCAAACACCCCAAGATCCACCAAGAACCACCCCAAACCCCCTGAGATCCTGCAGGAACCACCCCAAACCCCCTGAGATCCTCCAAGAACCATCCCAAACCCCCTGAGATCCACCAAGAACCATCCCAAACCCCCTGAGATCCACCAGGAACCACTCCAAACCCCCCTGAGATCCACCAAGAACCACCTTAAACCCCTTGAGATTCTCTAGGAACCACCCCAAACCCCCTGAGATCCATCAAGAACCACCCCAAACCCCCTGAGATCCTCCAGGAACCACTTCAAACCCCCCTGAGATCCACGAGGAACCACCCCAAACCCCCTGAGATCCACCAAGACCTTCCAGAAGGCCCCAAACCTGGGAGATGTTGATCTTGGAGCCCTTGGCCCCCGAGACCACCATGGATTTGAAGTTGTTGTACTCGGACAGGGATTTCTGGGCAGAGGACCCGGTCTTGTCGCGGGCGTCGTTGAGGATCCGGTTCACCTGGTTCTCGAAGGTCTGGCGCAAGGTGTTGCCTGGGGTGGGCTCCAGCTCGTTGTTGTGGGCCTTCTCGATCACCTGGAGACCACAAAAACCACCCCAAAGGGGTCAGTGGGACACCACAAAACTCCCTGATGGTCCAAACCACCTGAGAACCTCAAAAAATCCCAAAGAACTCCACAGGAACCTCCAGGAACCCCCTGAGATCCTCCAGGAACCTCCAGGAACCCCCTGAGATCCTCCAGGAACCACCCCAAGACCTTCTGGAACCTCCCAAACCTGGGAGATGTTGGTCTTGGACCTCCTGGAACCCAAAATCATCTCAAGAACCTCAAAAAAACCTCAAAAAACTCCACAGGAACCTCCAGGAACCCCCCCAAGATCCCCAGGAACCCCCCCGAGATCCCAGGAACCCCCCTGAGATCCCCAAGAACCCCCCCGAGATCCCCAGGATCCCCCCAAGATCCCAGGAACCCCCTGAGATCCCAGGAACCTCCCTGAGATCCCCAGGAACCCCCCTGAGATCCCAAGGAACCCCCCCGAGATCCCAGGAACCCCCCTGAGATCCCAGGAACCCCCTGAGATCCCAGGAACCCCCCTGAGATCCTCCAGGAACCCCCCCGAGATCCCCAAGAACCCCCCCAGGAACCCCCCCAAGATCCCCAGGAACCCCCCTGAGATCCCCAAGAACCCCCCAGAGATCCTCCAGGAACCCCCCTGAGATCCCCAAGAACCCCCCCAGGAACCCCCTGAGATCCCAGGAACCCCCCTGAGATCCCCCAGGAACCCCCCTGAGATCCCAGGAACCCCCCTGAGGTCCTCCAGGAACCCCCCTGAGATCCCCAAGAACCCCCCTGAGATCCTCCAGGAACCCCCCTGAGATCCTCCAGGAACCCCCCTGAGATCCCCAAGAACCCCCCTGAGATCCTCCAGGAACCCCCCTGAGATCCTCCAGGAACCCCCTGAGATCCTCCAGGAACCCCCCTGAGATCCTCCAGGAACCCCCCTGAGATCCCCAGGAACCCCCCTGAGATCCCCAGGAACCCCCCTGAGATCCCCCAGGAACCCCCCTGAGATCCCCCAGGAACCCCCCTGAGATCCCCAGGAACCCCCCTGAGATCTCCAGGAACCCCCCCGAGATCCCAGGAACCCCCTGAGATCCCAGGAACCCCCTGAGATCCCAGGAACCCCCCTGAGATCCCAGGAACCCCCCTGAGATCCTCCAGGAACCCCCCTGAGATCCCAGGAACCCCCCTGAGATCCCAGGAACCCCCTGAGATCCTCCAGGAACCCCCCTGAGATCCCAGGAACCCCCCTGAGATCCCCCAGGAACCCCCCCGAGATCCCAGGAACCCCCTGAGATCCCAGGAACCCCCTGAGATCCCAGGAACCCCCCCAAGATCCCCAGGAACCCCCCCAAGATCCTCCAGGAACCCCCCTGAGATCCTCCAGGAACCTCCCCGAGATCCTCCAGGAACCCCCCTGAGATCCCCCAGGAACCCCCCTGAGATCCTCCAGGAACCCCCCTGAGATCCCCAAGAACCCCCCTGAGATCCCAGGAACCCCCCTGAGATCCCAGGAACCCCCCAGAGATCCCAGGAACCCCCCAGAGATCCTCCAGGAACCCCCCAGGAACCCCCCCGAGATGCCACCTCGATCACATCCTGCTTGGCCTTCTTGATGGTGTTCTGGATGTCCTGGTAGGTCTTGGCGTCGGCGATGGAGTCCCCGATGCCGATGGTGTGACCTGGGGGGGACATTTGAGCTTCAGGGGGGTCCCACCAAACTCGGGGTCATCTCCAACCCCAAACCTGACCCCTCCCCACCCCAAAAAACCAACCCTGGTCAGGTTCTGGTGGGACCTGGGGACAATGAGGTCCTTCAGGACCCCACCCAAAGTTCTGGAGTTCTCCTTGTCCCCAAAAAAGGGGTCCAAGGACACCCCAAGTCATTCTTGTCCCAAAAATGGGACTCAAGAGCTCCAGGGACAGCAAAGTCCCACCAAGGCGGGACTTGAGAAGGTCCCCAAGTGACCAAACCCTGGTTTGGTGGCCACCAAGAGAGGTTCCAGCCCACCATGGACCCCCAGAAGCTTCCAGACCACAAAAAGGGGTCCAAGGATCCCACAGGTTCCTCCCACCCTCAAGAAGGAGGTCCAAGAGCTCCAGGGACACCTGAGCTCCACCAAGATGGGACCTGAGAAGGTCCCCACGTCCTTGAACCCCAATTTGGTGCCACCAAGAGAGGTTCCAACCCACTCAGGACCTCAGGACCCCCCAAAAAGGGATCCAAGGACCACCAGGACCTCAGGAAAGGAGTCCAGGAGCCTCAAGGACACCTGAGCTCCACCAAGGTGGGACCTGAGAAGGTTCCCAGGTGACCAAACCCCCGTTAGATGCCACCAAGAGGGTTCCCAGCCCCCAGAGAAGAGGTCCAAAACCACCAGGACCTCAAGAACTGGGTCCAAGAGCCTCAGGGACACCTGAGCTCCACCAAGGTGGGACCTGAGAAGGTTCCCAGGTGACCAAACCCCCGTTAGATGCCACCAAGAGAGTTCCCAGACCCCAGAAAAGAGCTCCAAAACCACCAGGACCTCAAGAACGGGGTCCAAGAGCCTCAAGGACACCTGAGCTCCACCAAGGTGGGATCTGAGAAGGTTCCCAGGTGACCAAACCCCCATTAGATGCCACCAAAAAGGTTCCCAGCCCCTCGGATGCCTCCAATCCTCAAGAGCGTCCAAAACCACCAGGACCTCAGGAAAGGAGTCCAGGAGCCCCAGGGACACCTGAGCTCCACCAAGATGGGACCTGAGAAGGTCCCTGGGTGACCAAACCCCTGTTAGATGCCACCAAGAGAGTTCCCAGACCCCAGAGCAGGGCTCCAAAACCACCAGGACCTCAGGAAGGGAGTCCAGGAGCCTCAAGGACACCTGAGCTCCACCAAGGTGGGACCTGAGAAGGTTCCCAGGTGACCAAACCCCCATTAGATGCCACCAAGAGGGTTCCCAGATCCCTCAGATGCCTCCAGTCCCCAAAACAGGGCTCCAAAACCACCAGGACCTCAAGAACGGGGTCCAAGAGCCTCAAGGACACCTGAGCTCCACCAAGATGGGACCTGAGAAGGTCCCCCGGTGACCAAACCCCCATTAGATGCCACCAAGAGGGTCCCCAGCTCCCTCAGATCCCTCCAGACCCCAGAAAAGAGGTCCAAAACCACCAGGACCTCAGGAAAGGAGTCCAGGAGCCTCAGGGACACCTGAGCTCCACCAAGGTGGGACCTGAGAAGGTTCCCAGGTGACCAAACCCCCGTTAGATGCCACCAAGAGAGTTCCCAGACCCCAGAGAAGGGGTCCAAAACCACCAGGACCTCAAGAACGGGGTCCAAGAGCCTCAAGGACACCTGAGCTCCACCAAGGTGGGACCTGAGAAGATCCTCAGTTGACCAAACCCCCATTAGATGCCACCAAGAGGGTTCCCAGCTCCCTGAAAAGGGCTCCAAAACCACCAGGACCTCAAGAACGGGGTCCAAGAGCCTCAAGGACACCTGAGCTCCACCAAGGTGGGACCTGAGAAGGTTCCCAGGTGACCAAACCCCCATTAGATGCCACCAAGAGGGTCCCCAGGACGGAGCTGACCCTCGATGAGCAGCCAGTTGTTGATGACGGTCTGGATGTTGCTGTAGAAGAGCCGCGTGGTGTCGTGGCCCATCTCCAGGTAGGAGATGTGCACCAGGGACCCGGCCGATGTCCCCAGGGACTTCTTGCACAGGATGCCCATGATCAGCTCCCCGTTCTCCACGATCACCTGGGGACATCCAAAGAATGGGGTCAGCACCTCACAGATCCAGGAGAACCCCAAAAGTCCACCTGGAGCACCCCAAAAACAACCCCAGGTCACCTCAAAGTCTACAAAGTTCTACCAGACCTTCTCAAGTCCTACCAAAACCCTCTGAGACCACCACAAACCACACTCAGATCCCACCAAAGCCCCCTCAGATCCCACCAAAGCTCCCTCAGATGCCACCAAAGCCCCCTCAGATCCCACCAAAGGCCCTCCAAAGCACCACCAAGCTCCCCTAGACCTCCTCGAGTTCCACCAAAGCCCTCTCAGACCACCCTGAGCCCACCAAAGCCCCCTCAGATGCCACCAAAGCCTCCTCAGATGCCACCAAAGCTCCCTCAGATCCCACCAAAGCCCCCTCAGATGCCACCAAAACCCCCTCAGATGCCACCAAAGCCCCCTCAGATGCCACCAAAGCCCCCTCAGATGCCACCAAAGCCCCCTCAGATCACCTTTACATCCCACCAAGCTCCCCTAGACCTCCTCGAGTTCCACCAGAGCCCTCTCAGACCACCCTGAGCCCATCAAAGCCCTCTCAGATGCCACCAAAGCCCCCTCAGATGCCACCAAAGCCCCCTCAGATCCCACCAAAGCCCCCTCAGATCCCACCAAAGCCCCCTCAGATCCCACCAAAGCCCTCTCAGATCCCACCAAAGCCCCCTCAGATCCCACCAAAGCCCCCTCAGATCCCACCAAAGCCCCCTCAGATCCCACCAAAGCCCCCTCAGATCCCACCAAAGCTCCCTCAGATCCCACCAAAGCCCCCTCAGATGCCACCAAAGCCCCCTCAGATGCCACCAAAGCCCCCTCAGATGCCACCAAAGCCCCCTCAGATGCCACCAAAGCCCCCTCAGATCCCACCAAACCTCCCTCAGATCCCACCAAAGCTCCCTCAGATCCCACCAAAGCCCTCTTAGATCACCTTTCCACCCCACCAAGCCCCTCTAGACCTCCTGGAATGTCCCCAGAGCCCCCCAGCCCCCCACCTTGGTGTCCCCGGGGGAGATGTGCTTGTAGGGGCCGCTGTCCTCGTCGTCGGGGTGGGTGCTGTGGGTGCGGATGCAGTTGATGTGGCCGGGGATGATGAGGGAGAAGATCTGCTTCCCCGTCCAGAGCGGCCGCGGCTTCAGGATGGCCGGCTGGGGCACCTTCCCGTCCCACGTGGACAGGAACATCAGCAGGTTCATCACCTCGCCCTGAGGGACACCAAAAAACACCCCAGAACTGTCACCAGTCCAGGAGAACCCTCAGAGATCCCAAAACATCTCAAAATCCCCACCCCACGTGGACAGGAACATCAGCAGGTTCATCACCTCGCCCTGAGGGACACCACAGAACACCCCAAAACTGTCACCAATCCAGGAGAACCCTCAGAGATCCCAAAATGTCCCAAAATCCCCTCCCCACGTGGACAGGAACATCAGCAGGTTCATCACCTCGCCCTGAGGGACACCACAGAACACCCCAAAACTGTCAACAATCCAGGAGAACCCTCAGAGATCCCAAAACATCCTAAAATCCCCACCCCACGTGGACAGGAACATCAGCAGATCCATCACCTCGCCCTGAGGGACACCACAAAACTGTCACCAATCCAGGAGAACCCTCAGAGATCCCAAAACATCTCAAAATCCCCATCCCACGTGGACAGGAACATCAGCAGATCCATCAGAACATCCTAAAATCCCCACCCCACATGGACAGGAACATCAGCAGATCCATCACCTCGCCCTGAGGGACACCACAGAACACCCCAGAATTGTCAACAATCCAGGAGAACCCTCAGAGATCCCAAAACATCTCAAAATCTCCACCCCACGTGGACAGGAACATCAGCAGATCCATCAGAACATCCCAAAATCCCCATCCCACGTGGACAGGAACATCAGCAGGTTCATCACCTCGCCCTGAGGGACACCAAAAAAACTGTCACCAGTCCAGGAGAACCCTCAGAGATCCCAAAACATCCTAAAATCTCCACCCCACGTGGACAGGAACATCAGCAGATCCATCAGAACATCCCAAAATCCCCACCCCACGTGGACAGGAACATCAGCAGGTTCATCACCTCGCCCTGAGGGACACCACAGAACACCCCAGAATTGTCAACAATCCAGGAGAACCCTCAGAGATCCCAAAACATCTCAAAATCCCCTCCCCACGTGGACAGGAACATCAGCAGATCCATCAAAACATCTCAAAATCCCCACCCCACATGGACAGGAACATCAGCAGATCCATCACCTCGCCCTGAAGGACACCAAAAAACACCCCAGAACTGTCACCAATCCAGGAGAACCCTCAGAGATCCCAAAACATCCTAAAATCCCCATCCCACGTGGACAGGAACATCAGCAGATCCATCACCTCACCCTGATGGACACCACAGAACGGTCACCAGTCCAGGAGAACCCTCAGAGATCCCAAAACATCCCAAAATTCCCACCCCATGTGGACAGGAACATCAGCAGATCCATCACCTCAACCTTGAGGGACACCCCAGAATTGTCAACAATCCAGGAGAACCCTCAGAGATCCCAAAACATCCCAAAATCCCCTCCCCACGTGGACAGGAATATCAGCAGATCCATCACCTCGCCCTGAGGGACACCACAAAACTGTCACCAGTCCAGGAGAACCCTCAGAGATCCCAAAACATCTCAAAATCCCCACCCCACGTGGACAGGAACATCAGGAGGTCCATCAGAACATCCCAAAATCTCCACCCCACGTGGACAGGAACATCAGCAGATCCATCACCTCGCCCTGAGGGACACCACAGAACGGTCACCAATCCAGGAGAACCCTCAGAGATCCCAAAACATCCTAAAAATGCCCCAAAACATCCCAAAATCTCCACCCCACGTGGACAGGAACATCAGCAGGTTCATCACCTCGCCCTGAGGGACACCAAAAAACTGTCACCAGTCCAGGAGAACCCTCAGAGATCCCAAAACGTCCCAAAATCCCCTCCCCACGTGGACAGGAACATCAGCAGATCCATCAAAACGTCCCAAAATCCCCATCCCACATGGACAGGAACATCAGCAGATCCATCAAAACATCTCAAAATCCCCACCCCATGTGGACAGGAACATCAGCAGATCCATCACCTCGCCCTGAGGGACACCAAAAAACTGTCACCAGTCCAGGAGAACCCTCAGAGATCCCAAAATGTCCTAAAATCCCCACCCCACATGGACAGGAACATCAGCAGATCCATCACCTCACCCTGATGGACACCACAGAACTGTCACCAATCCAGGAGAACCCTCAGAGATCCCAAAACATCTCAAAATCCCCACCCCACGTGGACAGGAACATCAGGAGATCCATCAGAACATCCTAAAATCCCCACCCCACGTGGACAGGAACATCAGCAGATCCATCACCTCGCCCTGAGGGACACCAAAAAACTGTCACCAGTCCAGGAGAACCCTCAGAGATCCCAAAATAACTCCAAAATGTCCCAAACCTCCCCAAAATCTCCACCCCACGTGGACAGGAACACCAGCAGATCCATCACCTCGCCCTGAGGGACACCAAAAAACACCCCAGAATTGTCAACAATCCAGGAGAACCCTCAGAGATCCCAAAACATCCCAAAATCCCCATCCCACATGGACAGGAACATCAGCAGATCCATCACCTCGCCCTGAGGGACACCAAAAAACTGTCACCAGTCCAGGAGAACCCTCAGAGATCCCAAAACATCTCAAAATCCCCTCCCCACGTGGACAGGAACATCAGCAGATCCATCAGAACATCCCAAAATCCCCATCCCACGTGGACAGGAACATCAGCAGGTTCATCACCTCGCCCTGAAGGACACCAAAAAACTGTCACCAGTCCAGGAGAACCCTCAGAGATCCCAAAACATCCCAAAATCCCCACCCCACGTGGACAGGAACATCAGCAGATCCATCAGAACATCCCAAAATCCCCACCCCACGTGGACAGGAACATCAGCAGATCCATCACCTCACCCTGAGGGACACCACAGAACACCCCAGAATTGTCAACAATCCAGGAGAACCCTCAGAGATCTCAAAACATCCCAAAATCTCCACCCCACGTGGACAGGAACATCAGCAGATCCATCACCTCGCCCTGAGGGACACCACAGAACGGTCACCAATCCAGGAGAACCCTCAGAGATCCCAAAACATCCCAAAATCCCCTCCCCACGTGGACAGGAACATCAGCAGATCCATCAGAACATCCCAAAATCCCCATCCCACGTGGACAGGAACATCAGCAGATCCATCACCTCGCCCTGAGGGACACCACAGAACTGTCACCAGTCCAGGAGAACCCTCAGAGATCCCAAAACATCCCAAAATCCCCATCCCATGTGGACAGGAACATCAGCAGATCCATCAAAATGTCCTAAAATCCCCATCCCACGTGGACAGGAACATCAGGAGGTTCATCACCTCACCCTGAGGGACACCACAGAACTGTCACCAATCCAGGAGAACCCTCAGAGATCCCAAAACATCTCAAAATCCCCACCCCATGTGGACAGGAACATCAGCAGATCCATCACCTCGCCCTGAGGGACACCAAAAAATGGTCACCAGTCCAGGAGAACCCTCAGAGATCCCAAAATAACTCCAAAATGTCCCAAACCTCCCCAAAATCTCCACCCACGTGGACAGGAACATCAGCAGGTTCATCACCTCGCCCTGAGGGACACCAAAAAACTGTCACCAGTCCAGGAGAACCCTCAGAGATCCCAAAACATCTCAAAATCCCCACCCCATGTGGACAGGAACATCAGCAGATCCATCAAAACATCCCAAAATCCCCATCCCACGTGGACAGGAACATCAGCAGATCCATCACCTCACCCTGAGGGACACCACAAAACTGTCACCAAGCCAGGAGAACCCTCAGAGATCCCAGAACATCCTAAAATCCCCACCCCACGTGGACAGGAACATCAGCAGGTTCATCACCTCACCCTGAGAGACACCACAAAACTGTCACCAGTCCAGGAGAACCCTCAGAGATCCCAAAACATCCCAAAATCTCCATCCTGATGTGGACAGGAACATCAGCAGGTTCATCACCTCGCCCTGAGGGACACCACAGAACGGTCACCAATCCAGGAGAACCCTCAGAGATCCCAAAATAACTCCAAAATGTCCCAAACCTCCCCAAAATCTCCACCCCACATGGACAGGAACACCAGCAGATCCATCACCTCGCCCTGAGGGACACCAAAAAACTGTCACCAGTCCAGGAGAACCCTCAGAGATCCCAAAACGTCCCAAAATCCCCATCCCACGTGGACAGGAACATCAGCAGATCCATCAAAACATCCTAAAATCCCCACCCCACGTGGACAGGAACATCAGCAGATCCATCACCTCGCCCTGATGGACACCACAGAACACCCCAGAATTGTCACCAATCCAGGAGAACCCTCAGAGATCCCAAAACATCCTAAAATCTCCATCCCACATGGACAGGAACATCAGCAGATCCATCACCTCGCCCTGAGGGACACCACAAAACTGTCACCAATCCAGGAGAACCCTCAGAGATCCCAAAACATCCCAAAATCCCCACCCCACGTGGACAGGAACATCAAGAGATCCATCAGAACATCTCAAAATCCCCACCCCACGTGGACAGGAACATCAGCAGATCCATCACCTCGCCCTGAGGGACACCAAAAAACGGTCACCAGTCCAGGAGAACCCTCAGAGATCCCAAAACGTCCCAAAATCCCCATCCCACGTGGACAGGAACATCAGCAGATCCATCACCTCGCCCTGAGGGACACCACAAAACTGTCACCAATCCAGGAGAACCCTCAGAGATCCCAAAACATCCCAAAATCTCCACCCCACGTGGACAGGAACATCAGCAGATCCATCAAAACATCCTAAAATCCCCACCCCACGTGGACAGGAACATCAGCAGATCCATCACCTCACCCTGAGGGACACCAAAAAACACCCCAAAACTGTCACCAGTCCAGGAGAACCCTCAGAGATCCCAAAATGTCCCAAAATCCCCTCCCCACGTGGACAGGAACATCAGCAGATCCATCAGAACATCCCAAAATCCCCATCCCACGTGGACAGGAACATCAGCAGATCCATCACCTCGCCCTGAGGGACACCAAAAAACGGTCACCAGTCCAGGAGAACCCTCAGAGATCCCAAAACATCCTAAAATCTCCACCCCATGTGGACAGGAACATCAGAAGATCCATCAAACATCCTAAAATCCCCATCCCACATGGACAGGAACATCAGCAGATCCATCAAAACATCCTAAAATCCCCACCCCACGTGGACAGGAACATCAGCAGATCCATCACCTCGCCCTGAGGGACACCACAGAACTGTCACCAATCCAGGAGAACCCTCAGAGATCCCAAAACATCCTAAAATCCCCACCCCACGTGGACAGGAACATCAGCAGATCCATCAAAACATCCTAAAATCCCCACCCCACATGGACAGGAACATCAGCAGATCCATCACCTCGCCCTGAGGGACACCACAGAACTGTCACCAGTCCAGGAGAACCCTCAGAGATCCCAAAACATCCCAAAATCCCCATCCCATGTGGACAGGAACATCAGCAGATCCATCAAAATGTCCTAAAATCCCCACCCCACGTGGACAGGAACATCAGGAGGTTCATCACCTCACCCTGAGGGACACCACAGAACTGTCACCAATCCAGGAGAACCCTCAGAGATCCCAAAACATCTCAAAATCCCCACCCCATGTGGACAGGAACATCAGCAGATCCATCACCTCACCCTGAGGGACACCAAAAAACTGTCACCAGTCCAGGAGAACCCTCAGAGATCCCAAAATAACTCCAAAATGTCCCAAACCTCCCCAAAATCTCCACCCACGTGGACAGGAACATCAGCAGATCCATCACCTCACCCTGATGGACACCACAGAACACCCCAGAATTGTCAACAATCCAGGAGAACCCTCAGAGATCCCAAAACATCTCAAAATCCCCACCCCATGTGGACAGGAACATCAGCAGATCCATCAAAACATCCCAAAATCCCCATCCCACGTGGACAGGAACATCAGCAGATCCATCACCTCACCCTGAGGGACACCACAAAACTGTCACCAAGCCAGGAGAACCCTCAGAGATCCCAGAACATCCTAAAATCCCCACCCCACGTGGACAGGAACATCAGCAGGTTCATCACCTCACCCTGAGAGACACCACAAAACTGTCACCAGTCCAGGAGAACCCTCAGAGATCCCAAAACATCCCAAAATCTCCATCCTGATGTGGACAGGAACATCAGCAGGTTCATCACCTCGCCCTGAGGGACACCACAGAACGGTCACCAATCCAGGAGAACCCTCAGAGATCCCAAAATAACTCCAAAATGTCCCAAACCTCCCCAAAATCTCCACCCCACATGGACAGGAACACCAGCAGATCCATCACCTCGCCCTGAGGGACACCAAAAAACTGTCACCAGTCCAGGAGAACCCTCAGAGATCCCAAAACGTCCCAAAATCCCCATCCCACGTGGACAGGAACATCAGCAGATCCATCAAAACATCCTAAAATCCCCACCCCACGTGGACAGGAACATCAGCAGATCCATCACCTCGCCCTGATGGACACCACAGAACACCCCAGAATTGTCACCAATCCAGGAGAACCCTCAGAGATCCCAAAACATCCTAAAATCTCCATCCCACATGGACAGGAACATCAGCAGATCCATCACCTCGCCCTGATGGACACCACAGAACACCCCAGAATTTTCACCAATCCAGGAGAACCCTCAGAGATCCCAAAACATCCCAAAATCTCCACCCCACGTGGACAGGAACATCAGCAGATCCATCAAAACATCCTAAAATCCCCACCCCACGTGGACAGGAACATCAGCAGATCCATCACCTCACCCTGAGGGACACCAAAAAACACCCCAAAACTGTCACCAGTCCAGGAGAACCCTCAGAGATCCCAAAATGTCCCAAAATCCCCTCCCCACGTGGACAGGAACATCAGCAGATCCATCAGAACATCCCAAAATCCCCATCCCACGTGGACAGGAACATCAGCAGATCCATCACCTCGCCCTGAGGGACACCAAAAAACGGTCACCAGTCCAGGAGAACCCTCAGAGATCCCAAAACATCCTAAAATCTCCACCCCATGTGGACAGGAACATCAGAAGATCCATCAAACATCCTAAAATCCCCATCCCACATGGACAGGAACATCAGCAGATCCATCAAAACATCCTAAAATCCCCACCCCACGTGGACAGGAACATCAGCAGATCCATCACCTCGCCCTGAGGGACACCACAGAACTGTCACCAGTCCAGGAGAACCCTCAGAGATCCCAAAACATCCTAAAATCCCCACCCCACGTGGACAGGAACATCAGCAGATCCATCAGAACATCCTAAAATCCCCACCCCACGTGGACAGGAACATCAGCAGATCCATCACCTCGCCCTGAGGGACACCACAGAACACCCCAGAATTGTCACCAATGCAGGAGAACCCATAAACATCTCAAAAAGTCCCAAAAATGCCTCCAAACTCCATTCAGGGTGGTGGGTTGGGGCATCTTCCCATCCATGAGCATGTCCTACCCTAAACCTCCCACAAAATGACCTCAAAACCACCAGAAACCACCAAAAACCACCAGAAACCACCAGAAATCACCAGAAACCACCAGAAATCACCAGAAACCACCCAAAAACCATCAGAAATCAACAAAAACCACGAGGAACCATCAGAAACAACCCCAAAACCACCAAAAACCACCAGGAACCACCAGGAACCACCCCAAAATCACCCCAAAACCACCAGGAACCACCAGGAACCACCCCAAAACCACCAAAAACCACCAGGAACCACCAGGAAGCCCCAGGAACCCCCCCAGAACGGACCCTCTCGAGGAAGACGTCCCTCTTGGTGAACTTGCGCACGGCCGTCAGCGTGTCCCACACAACAACACCAGAAACCACCCGAAACCACCAGAAACCACCAGACATCACCCAAGAACCACCCCAAAACCACCAGAAACCACCAGGAACCACCCCAAAACCACCAGGAACCCCACAGAACGGACCCTCTCGAGGAAGACGTCCCTCTTGGTGAACACCACCCCAAAACTACCACAAAACCACCAGAAACCACCACAAAACCACCAGGAACCACCAGGAACCACCCAAAAACCACCAGAAATCACCACAAAACCACCAGAAACCCCACAGAACGGACCCTCTTGAGGAAGACGTCCCTCTTGGGGAACATCACCCCAAAACTACCACAAAACCACCAGGAACCACCCAAAAACCACCAGGAACCACCAGGAACCACCACAAAACCACCAGAAACCACCCAAAAACTGTCAGGAACCACCAGGAACCACCACAAAACCATCAGGAACCACCAGGAACCACCACAAAACCACCAGAAATCACCACAAAACCACCCCAAAACCATCAGGAACCACCAGGAACCACCACAAAACCACCAGAAACCACCACAAAACCACCCCAAAACCATCAGGAACCACCAGGAACCACCACAAAACCACCCAAAACCATCAGGAACCCCCAGGAACCCCCAGGAACCCCTTGAGAACGGACCCTCTCGAGGAAGACGTCCCTCTAGGTGAACTTGCGCACGGCTGTCAGCGTGTCCCACACAACACCAGAAACCACCCAAAACCACCAGAAACCACCCAAGAACCACCACAAACCACCAGAAACAACCACAAAACCACCAGGAACCACCAGACATCACCCAAGAACCACCACAAACCACCAGAAACAACCACAAAACCACCAGAAACCACCAGAAACAACCACAAAACCACCAGGAACCACCAGACATCATCCAAGAACCACCAGAAACAACCACAAAACCACCAGAAACCACCAGGAACCACCCCAAAACCACCAGGAACCCCACAGAACGGACCCTCTTGAGGAAGAGGTCCCTCTTGGGGAACATCACCCCAAAACTACCACAAAACCACCAGAAACCACCCAAAAACCACCAGGAACCACCAGGAACCACCACAAAACCATCAGGAACCACCAGGAACCACCACAAAACCACCAGAAACCATCAGAAACCACCCAAAAACCATCAGGAACCACCAGGAACCACCAGGAAGCCCCAGGAACCCCCCCAGAACGGACCCTCTCGAGGAAGACGTCCCTCTTGGTGAACACCACCCCAAAACTACCACAAAACCACCAGAAACCACCACAAAACCACCCAAAAACCATCAGGAACCACCAGGAAGCCCCAGGAACCCCCCAGAACAGACCCTCTCGAGGAAGACGTCCCTCTTGGTGAACATCACCCCAAAACCACCAGGAACCACCAGAAACCACCAGGAACCCCCAGGAACCCCTTGAGAACGGACCCTCTCGAGGAAGATGTCCCTCTTGGTGAACTTGCGCACGGCCGTCAGCGTGTCCCACACAACAACACCAGAAACCACCCCAAAACCACCAGAAACCATCAGAAACCACCAGACATCACTCAAGAACCACCAGAAACAACCACAAAACCACCAGAATCCACCAGGAACCACCAGGAACCACCACAAAACCATCAGGAACCACCAGGAACCACCAGGAACCACCAGGAACCACCAGGAACCAACCACAAAACCACCAGAAAGCACCACAAAACCACCACAAAACCACCCAGAAACCACCAGGAAGCCCCAGGAACCCCTTGAGAACGGACCCTCTCGAGGAAGACGTCCCTCTTGGTGAACTTGCGCACGGCCGTCAGCGTGTCCCACACAACACCAGAAACCACCACAAAACCACCAGAAACAACCACAAAACCACCAGAAACCACCACAAAACCATCAGAAACCACCAGAAACCACCAGGAACCACCACAAAACCACCAGAAACCACCACAAAACCACCCGAAAACCATCAGGAACCACCAGAAAGCACCACAAAACCACCCAGAAACCACCAGGAAGCCCCAGGAACCCCCCGAGAACGGACCCTCTTGAGGAAGACGTCCCTCTTGGTGAACTTGTGCACGGCCACCAGCGTGTCCCAAACAACAACACCAGAAACCACCCAAAACCACCAGAAACCACCAGACATCACCCAAGAACCACCAGAAACCACCAGAAACAACCACAAAACCACCAGAATCCACCAGGAACCACCAGGAACCACCACAAAACCATCAGGAACCACCAGAAACCACCCCAAAACCACCAGAAACCATCAGAAACCACCAGGAACCATCAGGAACCACCAGGAACCACCACAAAACCACCAGAAACCACCACAAAACCACCAGAAACCACCCCAAAACCACCAGGAACCACGAGGAACCACCACAAAACCACCCCAAAACCATCAGGAACCACCACAAAACCACCAGGAAGCCCCAGGAACCCCCCGAGAACGGACCCTCTCGAGGAAGACGTCCCTGTTGGTGAACTTGCGCACGGCCGTCAGCGTGTCCCACACAACACCAGAAACAACCCCAAAACCACCAGAAACCACCCAAAAACCATCAGGAACCACCAGGAACCACCACAAAACCACCAGAAATCACCACAAAACCACCAGAAATCACCACAAAACCACCCAAAAACCATCAGGAACCACCAGGAACCACCACAAAACCACCAGGAACCACCACAAACCAACCCGAAACCATCAGGAACCACCACAAAACC
The DNA here is from genome assembly GCF_030490865.1 of Poecile atricapillus. Lineage (NCBI taxonomy): Eukaryota > Metazoa > Chordata > Aves > Passeriformes > Paridae > Poecile > Poecile atricapillus. The sequence goes on from NW_026708997.1 coordinate 65,103, forward strand.
ACCAGGAACCACCACAAAACACCACAAAACCACCCAAAAACCATCAGGAACCACCAGGAACCACCACAAAACCACCAGGAACCCCCAGAAACCCCCAGAAACCCCCTGAGAACGGACCCTCTCGAGGAAGACGTCCCTCTTGGTGAACTTGCGCACGGCCGTCAGCGTGTCCTGCACGATGCCCATGACGGGCCGGTTGCTCTGGGGCGTGACGATCATCCTGGGCACCATGGCCAGCTCCTGGATCTCCGCACGCGTCTCCAGAGACTGAGGCAGGTGAAGGTTCATCTCGTCACCGTCAAAATCCGCGTTGTAGGGGGTGGTGACGCTGTGGGGACACCAGGGGGACATCAGGGACATCATCTGGGACACTGGGACATCATCTGGGACATGGAGAACATCAGAGGAATGAGGGACATTGGGGACATTGGGGACATGGGACAGGTTCATCTCGTCACCGTCAAAATCCGCGTTGTAGGGGGTGGTGACGCTGTGGGGACATCAGGGGGACATTGTGGGGACATCAGGAGGACACTGGGACATCATCTGGGACATGGAGAACATCAGAGGAACGAGGGACATTGAGGACATCAGGAGGACATTGAGGACATTGGGCAGGTTCATCTTGTCACCGTCAAAATCCGTGTTGTAGGGGGTGGTGACGCTGTGGGGACACCAGGGGGACATTGAGGACACCAGGGGGACATCAGGGACATCATCTGGGACATTGGGACATCATCTGGGACATGGAGGACATCAGAGGAATGAGGGACATTGGGGACATTGGGGACACTGGGGACATGGGACAGGTTCATCTCCTCACAGTCAAAATCCGCGTTGTAGGGGGTGGTGACACTGTGGGGACACTGAGGGGACACTGAGGACATCAGGGGAACATCGTGGGGACACTGGGACATCATCTGGGACATGGAGAACATCAGAGGAATGAGGGACATTGGGGACATTGGGGACACCGGGCAGGTTCATCTCGTCACCGTCAAAATCCGCGTTGTAGGGGGTGGTGACGCTGTGGGGACACCAGGACATCAGAGGGACAGCAGGGGGACACTGAGGGGACATCAGGGGGACACCAGGGGGACATGGAGAACATCAGAGGAATGAGGGACACTGGGGACATTGGGGACATGGGACAGGTTCATCCCACGGCCATCACAATCTGTGTTGAAGGGCGTGGTGACACTGAGGGGACACTGTGGGGACACTGTGGAGACACTGTGGGGATACTGAGGGGACACCAGGACACTGAGGGGACACTGAGGGGACACTGAGGGGACACTGAGGGGACACCAGGACACTGAGGGGACACTGAGGGGACACTGAGGGGACACTGAGGGGACACTGGGACATCAGGGGGACATGGAGAACATCAGAGGAACGAGGGACATTGAGGACATCAGGGGGACATTGGGGACATGGGACAGGTTCATCTCATCACCGTCAAAATCCACGTTGTAGGGGGTGGTGACGCTGTGGGGACACCAGGGGGACATTGAGGACACCAGGGGGACATCAGGGACATCATCTGGGACACTGGGACATCATCTGGGACATGGAGAACATCAGAGGAATGAGGGACACTGCGGACATGGGGACACTGGGGACATTGGGGACACTGGGGACATGTTCATCTCATGGCCATCAAAATCCACGTTGTAGGGGGTGGTGACGCTGTGGGGACACCAGGGGGACATTGAGGGGACATCAAGAGGACACTGGGACATCAGGGGGACATGGAGAACATCAGAGGAATGAGAGACATGGGGACATTGGGGACACTGGGGACATCAGGGGGACATGGGACAGGTTCATCTCATGGCCATCAAAATCCACGTGGTAGGGGGTGGTGACACTGAGGGGACAACAGGACATCAGAGGGACATCAGGGGGACATTGTGAGGACATCAGGGGGACATCAGGGGGACACTGGGACATCATCTGGGACATTGAGGACATCAGAGGAACGAGGGACATTGGGGACATGGGACAGCTTCATCTCACGGCCATCAAAATCTGCGTTGAAGGGCGTGGTGACGCTGTGGGGACACTGAGGACATCAGGGGGACATCAGGAGGACACTGGGACATCATCTGGGACATGGAGAACATCAGAGGAACGAGGGACATTGGGGACACTGAAAACATGGGGCAGGTTCATCTCATGGCCATCAAAATCCGCGTTGTAGGGGGTGGTGACACTGTGGGGACACCAGGGGGACATTGAGGACACCAGGGGGACACTGGGACATCATCTGGGACACTGGGACATCATCTGGGACACTGAGGACATCAGAGGAATGAGGGACACTGCGGACATGGGGACATTGGGGACATTGGGCAGGTTCATCTCACGGCCATCAAAATCTGCGTTGAAGGGCGTGGTGACACTGTGGGGACACTGTGGGGACATTGAGGACATCAGGAGGACACTGGGACATCAGGGGGACATGGAGAACATCAGAGGAATGAGGGACACTGCGGACATGGGGACATTGGGGACATTGGGCAGGTTCATCTCATGGCCACCAAAATCCACATTGAAGGGGGGGTGGTGACGCTGTGGGGACACTGAGGACATCAGGGGGACATCAGGAGGACACTGGGACATCATCTGGGACATGGAGAACATCAGAGGAATGAGGGACACTGGGGACATTGGGGACATGGGACAGGTTCATCTCATAGCCATCAAAATCTGTGTTGTAGGGGGTGGTGACACTGTGGGGACATTGTGGGGACACTGTGGGGACACTGTGGGGACATTGAGGACATCAGGAGGACACTGGGACATCACAGGGACATGGAGAACATCAGAGGAATGAGGGACATTGAGGACATCAGGGGGACATCAGGGGGACATCAGGGGGACACTGGGGACATTGGGGACATTGGGCAGGTTCATCTCATGGCCATCAAAATCCACGTGGTAGGGGGTGGTGACACTGTGGGGACATCGGGGGGACACTGGGACATGGAGAACATCAGAGGAACGAGGGACATTGAGAACATCAGGGGGACATTGGGGACATTGGGGACATGGGGCAGGTTCATCTCATCACCGTCAAAATCCACGTTGTAGGGGGTGGTGACGCTGTGGGGACACCAGGGGGACATTGAGGACACCAGGGGGACATCAGGGATATCATCTGGGACACTGGGACATCATCTGGGACATGGAGAACATCAGAGGAATGAGGGACACTGCGGACATGGGGACACTGGGGACATCAGGGGGACATGGGGCAGGTTCATCTCATGGCCATCAAAATCCACGTTGTAGGGGGTGGTGACGCTGTGGGGACATCAATGGGACATTGTGGGGACATTGTGGGGACACTGGGACATCAGGGGGACATGGAGAACATCAGAGGAATGAGGGACATTGGGGACACTGAGGGGACATGGGGCAGGTTCATCTCATGGGGGCGTGGTGACACTGTGGGGACATTGAGGGGACACTGAGGGGACATCAGGAGGACATGGAGGACATCAGAGGAATGAGGGACATGGGGACATTGGGGACACTGGGGACACTGGGGACATCGATTTGGGATTAATTTGGGTAATTTTGGGGTAATTTTGGGGTAATTCTGGGGTTATTTGGGGTAATTTTGGGGTAATTTTGGGGTGATTTACCTCAGATTCAGTGGAAACGTGGACCAGGGCAGGATTTGGGGCAATTCTGGGGTTAATTTGGGGTTAATTTGGGTTAATTTTGGGGTAATTTTGGGGTGTTTTACCTCAGATTCAGTCGAAACGTGGACCAGGACAGGATTTGGGGTAATTCTGGGGTTATTTTGGGTTAATTTTGGGTAATTTTAGACAATTTTGGGGTAATTTTGGGTTGTTTTACCTCAGATTCAGACGAAACGTGAACCAGGGCAGGATTTGGGGTAATTCTGGGGTTAATTTGGGGTGATTTGGGGTGATTTTGGGGTGATTTGGGTTAATTTGGGTTAATTTGGGGTGATTTTGGGTTGTTTTACCTCAGATTCAGTCGAAACGTGGACCAGGACAGGATTTGGGGTAATTCTGGGGTTAATTTGGGGTTAATTTGGGTTAATTTGGGGTGATTTACCTCAGATTCAGTCGAAACGTGGACCAGGGCAGGATTTGGGGTAATTCTGGGGTTAATTTGGGTTAATTTGGGGTAATTTGGGGTAATTTTGGGGTTAATTTGGGGTAATTTTGGGGTGTTTTACCTCAGATTCAGTCGAAACGTGGACCAGGGCAGGATCCTGACCCTGTGGCCCATCATGGACATCTTGTGCAGGGTCGGCTGCCGGTTGAAGATGACGATGTCCCCGTCGCACATGTGACGCTCCACCTGTCCCCAGACCCCCCAAAAGTCAGGGGGACACCCCAAAAACGAGGGACAACCCCAAAAATGACATTTTTCCCCCAAAATCGGCGGCGTCAGAGCGAGGAAAATGAGGGGTTGGGGGTTAAATTCACTCCCTGGTGAAGGTGAAGGCCAAAATTGAGGATGGAGCCCCAAATCTCAGAGATCTGAGCCCAAAGTTATGGATGGAACCCCAAATCTAGAATTGAGAAGCCCAAAATCAGGGATTGAGCCCCAAATTTCAGAGTTTTGAGCACCAAAATTAGGATTTGAACCCCAAATCTGGTTGTGAACCTAAAAATCAGTATTTGAGACCAAAATTCAGAGCTCTGAACACCAAAATTGGGATTTGAACCCCAAAATCCAGAGCTCTGAACACCAAAATTGGGATTTGAACCCCAAAATCCAAAGCTCTGAACACCAAAATCAGGATTTGAGACCAAAATCCAGAGTTCAAAACCCCAAAATCAGGGATTCAGCTCCAAATCCAGCTTTAAACCCCAAATACCAGAACTCTGAGCCCCAAAATCAGGGATTGAGCCCCAAATCCAGAGCTCTGAACCCACAAATCAGGGATTGAGCCCCAAAATCCAGAGCTGTGAACCCCAAATCTCACAATTCTGAGCCCCAAAATCAGGAACTAAACCCCAAATCCAGAGCTCTGAACCCACAATCAGGATTTGAACCCCAAAATCAGGATTTGAGACCAAAATCCAGAGTTCAAAACCCCAAAATCAGGGATTCAGCTCCAAATCCAGAGCTTTAAACCCCAAATCCCAGAACTCTGAGCCCCAAAATCAGGAACTGACCCAAAATCCAGAGCTCTGAACCCCAAAATTGGGATTTGAGACCAAAATCCAGAGCGCTGAACCCCAAAATCAGGAACTAAACCCCAAATCCAGAGCTCTGAGCACCAAAATCGGGATTTGAACCCCAAATCGAGCTGTGGACCCCAAAATTGGGATTTGAGAGCAAAATCCCAGAGCTCTGAACCCCAAAATCAGGATTTGAGACCAAAATTCAGAGCTCCCAACCTCAAAATCAGGGATTCAACTCCAAATCCACAGCTTTGAACCCCAAATCCCAGAACTCTGAGCCCCAAAATCAGGAACTGACCCAAAATCCAGAACTCTGAACACCAAAATCAGGATTTGAACCCCAAATCGAGCTGTGGACCCCAAAATTGGGATTTGAGAGCAAAATCCAGAGCTCTGAACACCAAAATCAGGGATTCAGCTCCAAATCCAACTTTAAACCCCAAATCCAGAGCTCTGAGCTCCAAAATCAGGAACTAAACCCCAAATCCACAGCTCTGAGCACCAAAATCAGGGATTGAGCCCCAAATCCAGAGCTCTGAACACCAAAATTGGGATTTGAGACCAAAATCCAGAGCTCTGAACCCCAAAATCAGGGATTGAGCCCCAAATCCAGAGCTTTAAACCCCAAATCAAGGATTGAGCCCCAAATCCAGAGCTCTGAACCCACAAATCAGGATTTGAACCCCAAATCTGGCTGTGAACCCCAAAATCAGGATTTGAGACCAAAATCCAGTGCTCTGAACCCCAAAATTAAGATTTGAACCCCAAATTCAGAGCTCCCAACCCCAAAATCAGGGATTCAGCTCCAAATCCAGAGCTTTAAACCCCAAATCCCAGAACTCTGAGCCGCAAAATCAGGAACTGACCCAAAATCCAGAGCTCTGAACACCAAAATTGGGATTTGAACCCCAAAATCCAGAGTTCTGAACCCCAAAATTAAGATTTGAACCCCAAATCCAGAGCTCTGAACCCCAAAACCAAGAACCATCGTCTCCACTTGTGGGGTCCACACCCGGGTTTTGGGGTCCCCCAGGTTTTTGGGGTCCCTGCTGTGGTTTTTGGGGTTTTTTGGGGTCCCTGCTGTGGTTTTTAGGGTCCCTGCTGTGGTTTTTGGGGTCCCTGCAGAGGTTTTGGGGTCCCTGCTGTGGTTTTTGGGGTCCCTGCAGGGGTTTTGGGGTTTTTTGGGGGGTTTTTGGGTCCCTGCTGTGGTTTTTGGGTCCCTGCTGTGGTTTTTGGGGTTTTTTGGGGTCCCTGCTGTGGTTTTTAGGGTCCCTGCTGTGGTTTTTGGGGTCCCTGCTGTGGTTTTTGGGGTCCCTGCTGTGGTTTTTAGGGTCCCTGCTGTGGTTTTTGGGGTCCCTGCAGGGGTTTTGGGGTTTTTTTGGGGTTTTTTGGGGGTCTCTGCTGTGGTTTTTTGGGTCCCTGCTGCAATTTTTGGGGTCCCTGCTGTGGTTTTTGGGGGTTTTTTGGGGTCCCTGCAGGGGTTTTGGGGTTTTTTCTGGGTTTTTTTGGGGTTTTTTGGGGGTTTTTGGGGTCCCTGCTGTGGTTTTTGGGGTCCCTGCAGGGGTTTTGGTGGTTTTTTGGGGTTTTGGGGTTTTTTTTTGGGGTTTTTGGGGTCCCTGCAGGGTTTTTTTGGGTTTTCTGGGGTCCCTGCTGTGGTTTTTGGGGTCCCTGCAGGGGTTTTTTTAGGGTTTTTTGGGGTTTTTTTTTAGCGTTTTTGGGGTCCCTGCTGTGGTTTTTGGGGTTTTTTTGGGGTTTTTGGGGTCCCTGCTGTGGTTTTTGGGGTCCCGGCTGTGGTTTCTGGGGGTTTTTTGGGGTCCCTGCTGCGATTTTTGGGGTCCCTGCTGTGGTTTTTGGGGTCCCTGCTGTGGTTTTTGGGGTCCCTGCAGGGGTTTTGGGGTTTTTTGGGGGGTTTTTGGGTCCCTGCTGTGGTTTTTGGGGGTTTTTTGGGGTCCCTGCTGTGGTTTTTGGGGTCCCTGCTGTGGTTTTTTGGGTCCCTGCTGTGGTTTTTGGGGTTTTTTTGGGGTTTTTTGGGGTCCCTGCTGTGGTTTTTAGGGTCCCTGCTGTGGTTTTGGTGTCCCCCAGATTTTTGGGGTCCCTGCTGTGGTTTTTGGGGTCCCTGCTGTGGTTTTTGGGGTCCCTGCTGTGGTTTTTGGGGTCCCTGCAGGGTTTTTTTGGGGTTTTTGGGGTCCCTGCTGTGGTTTTTTGGATCCCTGCAGGGGTTTTTGGGGTCCCTGCTATGGTTTTTGGGTCCCTGCTGTGGTTTTTGGGGTCCCTGCTGTGGTTTTTGGGGTCCCTGCTGTGGTTTTTGGGGTCCCTGCAGGGTTTTTTTGGGGTTTTTGGGGTCCCTGCTGTGGTTTTTTGGATCCCTGCAGGGGTTTTTGGGGTCCCTGCTATGGTTTTTGGGTCCCTGCTGTGGTTTTTGGGGTCCCTGCTGTGGTTTTTGGGGTTTTTTTTGGGGTTTTTGGGGTGCTGACCTTGTATCCGATCTGCAGGTGGAGGTCGCTGGGTTTGGGGTGGAAGCGGAGGTCGATCCTGTCCCCGTTGTCCCTGATGATGTATTTGGCTCCTGGGTACTGACTGTTCCCCCTGCGCACCAGCTCCTGCAGCCTGAGGGGATTTTGGGGTCAATTCAGGGGATTTTGGGGTTCAGGGGGGTTTAAAGGGTGTCTGGGATCAAAACAATCCTGATGTCCCCACCCCATATCCCTGTGTGAGCTCATTAATGGCCCCAAACCCCCCAATGAGCCCAAAACAGCTCCAAATCACCCCAGAACTTCCTGATTGTTCCCAAATCACCCCAAAACTACACCAGAGCTGTCCCAAAATCCCCAAAATGCCCCCCAAAATCCCCTAAATGCCCCCCAAAATCCCAACACTGCTTTAATTTAACTCCCTCAACCCTGGAATCTCCTTGAATGTCCCCCAGATTCCTCCAATCACAATGAACACCCCCAAAATTCACCCCAAAACCCCCTAAATCTGCCCCAAATCCCCCAAATCTGCCCCAAACCCCCCAAAGTCTGCCCCAAACCCCCCAAAATTCACCCCAAACTCCCCTAAATCTGCCCCAAATCCCCCTAAATCTGCCCCAAACCCCCCAAAATTCACCCCCAACCCCCTAAATCTGCCCCAAACCCCCCAAATCTGCCCCAAACCCCCCCAGACCCTCCCCAAACCCCACTGAGTGTTGAAGGGGGTGACCCCCTCACCAGAGGTCACAGTGATGGTGATGGAGCAGGAGATATCCACCCCAAAACCCCATAAATCACCCCAAATCCACCCTAAACCCCTAAAAATCCTCTCCAACTCCCCCTAAATCCACTCCAAACCTCCACAAATCCATCCCAAACACCCCCTAAATCCCCTACAGACCCCCTAAATCCCCTATAAATCCCTAAATCCCCTATAAACCCCTTAAATCCCCTATAAACCCCTTAAATCCCCTATAAAACCCCTATTAACCACTTAAATCCCCTATAAACCCCCTAAAATCCCCCCTAAATCCCCTATAAACCCCCCAAAGCCCACCTGTCGATGTTGAAGGGGGTGATGATCTTAGCAAAGGTCACATTGGCAGCGACGGAGTGGAGATGCCCAGCCCGAACACCCCCTAAATCCCCTATAAATCCCCTATAAGTCCTCTATAAAAACCCTAAAACCCCTATAAATCCCCTATAAACCCCTAAAAAGGACCCCAAAGCCCACCTGTCGATGTTGAAGGGGGTGACAATCTCAGCTGAGGTCACGTTGGTGGTGATGGATCGGGGCACACCCACCCCTAACACCCCCTAAATCCCCTACAGACCCCCTAAATCCCCTATAGACCCCATAAATCCTCTATAAACCCTATAAATCCCCTAAAAAGGACCCCAAAGCCCACCTGTCGATGTTGAAGGGGGTGACAATCTCAGCGAAGGTCATGTTGGCGGCGATGGATCGGGGCACACCCACCCCAAACACCCCCTAAATCCCTCATAAATTCCCTAAATCCCCTATAAATCCCCTATAAATCACCCTAAAACCCCTATAAATCCCCTAAATCCCCTATAGACCCCCCCAAATCCCACCTGTCAATGTTGAAGGGGGTGACAATCTCAGCGAAGGTCATGTTGGCAGCGATGGATCGGGGCACAGCCACCCCAAACACCCCCTAAATCCCCTATAGACCCTCTAAATCCCCTATAAATCACCCTAAATCCCCTATAAACCCCATAAATCCTCTATAAACCCCTTAAATCCCCTATAAATCTCCCATAGACCCCCCCAAACCCCACCTGTCGATGTTGAAGGGGGTGACAATCTCAGCGAAGGTCATGTTGGCGGCGATGGATCGGGGCACACCCACCCCAAACACCCCCTAAATCCCCTGTAGACCCCTATAAATCACCCTAAATCCCCTATAAACCCCATAAATCCTCTATAAACCCCTTAAATCCCCTATAAATCCCCTAAAAAGGACCCCAAAGCCCACCTGTCGATGTTGAAGGGGGTGACAATCTCAGCTGAGGTCACGTTGGTGGTGATGGATCGGGGCACAGCCACCCCAAACACCCCCTAAATCCCCTATAGACCCCCTAAATCCCCTATAAACCCCATAAATCCCCTATAAACCCCTTAAATCCCCTATAAACCTTCTTTAAACCCCCTAAATCCCCTAAAAAGGACCCCAAAGCCCACCTGTCGATGTTGAAGGGGGTGACAATCTCAGCGAAGGTCATGTTGGCGGCGATGGATCGGGGCACACCCACCCCAAACACCCCCTAAATCCTCTATAAATCACCCTAAATCCCCCCTAAATCCCCTATAGACGCCCTAAATCCCCTATAAACCCCATAAATCCTCTATAAACCCCATAAATCCCCTATAAACCTTCTTTAAACCCCCTAAATCCCCCATAGACCCCCCCAAAGCCCACCTGTCGATGTTGAAGGGGGTGACAATCTCAGCGAAGGTCACGTTGGCGGCGATGGATTGGGGCACACCCACCCCAAACACCCCCTAAATCCCCTATAGACCCCCTAAATCCCCTATAAACCCCATAAATCCCCTATAAACCCCCTATAAATCACCCTAAAACCCCTATAAATCCCCTATAAATCCCCTAAAAAGGACCCCAAAGCCCACCTGTCGATGTTGAAGGGGGTGACAATCTCAGCAAAGGTCATGTTGGCGGCGATGGATCGGGGCACAGCCACCCCAAACACCCCCTAAATCCCCCCTAAATCCCCTATAGACCCCCTAAATCCCCTATAAACCCCATAAATCCCCTATAAATCCCCTACAGACCCCCCCAAACCCCACCTGTCGATGTTGAAGGGGGTGACAATCTCAGCGAAGGTCATGTTGGCGGCGATGGATCGGGGCACAGCCACCCCAAACACCCCCTAAATCCCCTATAGACCCCCTAAATCCCCTATAAATCACCCTAAATCCCCTATAACCCCCCTAAATCCCCTATAAACCCCCCAAAGCCCACCTGTCGATGTTGAAGGGGGTGACAATCTCAGCGAAGGTCATGTTGGCGGCGATGGATCGGGGCACGCCCACCTGGTCGATGGCCAGGTTGGGGTCGGGGGTGATGACGGTGCGGGCGGAGAAATCCACGCGTTTCCCCATCAGGTTCCCCCGAACCCGACCCTCCTTCCCCTTCAGCCGCTGCTTCAGGGACTTGAGGGGGCGCCCCGACTTCTGCATGGCCTGGGGGAGGGAGGAAATGGGGTCAGGAGGGGTTGGAGCCCCCCAAAAATCCCCTGGGGGATGGGAATTGATGGCTCTGGGGGATCTTTGTTGGGTTCAGGGAGGGGTTTGGGGGAGATGATGATGTTTGGGGATGCTCTGATTTTTGTATGGTCTGAGAGGGAGGAAATGGGGTCAGGAGGGGTTGGAGCACCCCAAAAATCCACTGGGGGATGGGAATTGATGGCTCTGGGGGATCTTTGTTGGGTTTAGGGAGGGGTTTAGGGGAGAAGATGATGTTTGGGGATGCTCTGATTTTTGTATGGCCTGGGGGAGGGAGGAAATGGGGTCAGGAGGGGTTGGAGCACCCCAAAAATCCACTGGAGGATGGGAATTGATGGTTCTGGGGGTCTTTGTTGGGTTTAGGGAGAGGTTTAGGGGAGAAGATGATGTTTGGGGGTGCTCTGATTTCTGTATGGTCTGAGGAGGAGGAAAAGGGGGTCAGGAGGGGTTGGAGCACCCCAAAAATCCCCTGGGGGATGGGAATTGATGTCTCTGGGGGGTCTTTGTTGAGTTTAGGGAGGGGTTTGGGGGAGAAGATGATGTTTGGGGGTGCTCTGATTTCTGTATGGTCTGAGGAGGAGGAAAAGGGGGTCAGGAGGGGTTGGAGCCCCCCAAAAATCCACTGGGGGATGGGAATTGATGGTTCTGGGGGGTCTTCTCTGGGTTCAGGGGAGAAGACGATGTTTGGGGGTGCTCTGATTTCTGCATGGCCTGGGGGAGGGAGGAAAAGGGGTCAGGAGGGGTTGGAGCCCCCCAAAAATCCCCTGGGGGATGGGAATTGATGGTTCTGGGGGTATTTGTTGGGTTTGGGGGAGAAGATGATGTTTGGGGGCACCCCGATTTCTGCATGGCCTGGGGGAGGGAGGAAATGGGGTCAGGAGGGGTTGGAGCCCCCCAAAAACTTCCTGGGGGATGGAAATTGGTTCTGGGGGGTCTTTGTTGGGTTTAGGGAGGGGTTTCGGGGAGATGATGATGATTGGGGGTGCCCCAATATCTGCATGGCCTGGGGGAGGGAGGAAATGGGGTCAGGAGGGGTTGGAGCCCCCCAAAAATCCCCTGGAGGATGGGAATTGATGGTTCTGGGGGTCTTTGTTGAGTTTAGGGAGGGGTTTGGGGGAGAAGATGATGTTTGGGGGTGCTCTGATTTCTGCATGGCCTGGGGGAGGGAGGAAATGGGGTCAGGAGGGGTTGGAGCCCCCCAAAAATCCACTGGGGGATGGGAATTGATGGTTCTGGGGGTCTTTGTTGGGTTTAGGGAGAGGTTTAGGGGAGAAGATGATGTTTGGGGGTGCTCTGATTTCTGTATGGTCTGAGGAGGAGGAAATGGGGTCAGGAGGGGTTGGAGCACCCCAAAAATCCACTGGGGGATGGGAATTGATGGTTCTGGGGGTCTTTGTTGGGTTTGGGGGAGAAGATGATGTTTGGGGGTGCTCTGATTTCTGTATGGTCTGGGGGAGGGAGGAAATGGGGTCAGCAGGAGTTGGAGCCCCCCAAAAAGCAGCTGGGGGATGGGAATTGATGGTTCTGGGGGTCTTTGCTGGGTTTAGGGAGGGGTTTGGGGGAGATGATGATGTTTGGGGGTGCTCTGATTTTTGTATGGTCTGAGAGGGAGGAAATGGGGTCAGGAGGGGTTGGAGCCCCCCAAAAATCCCCTGGAGGATGGGAATTGATGGTTCTGGGGGTCTTTGTTGGGTTTAGGGAGAGGTTTAGGGGAGAAGATGATGTTTGGGGGTGCTCTGATTTCTGTATGGTCTGAGGAGGAGGAAAAGGGGGTCAGGAGGGGTTGGAGCACCCCAAAAATCCACTGGGGGATGGGAATTGATGGTTCTGGGGGTCTTTGTTGGGTTTGGGGGAGAAGATGATGTTTGGGGGGGCTCTGATTTCTGCATGGCCTGGGGGAGGGAGGAAATGGGGTCAGGAGGGGTTGGAGACCCCCAAGAACCCCCTGGAGGATGGGAATTGATGGTTCTGGGGGTCTTTGTTGGGTTTAGGGAGGGGTTTGGGGGAGAAGATGATGTTTGGGGGTGCTCTGATTTCTGCATGGCCTGGGGGAGGGAGGAAATGGGGTCAGGAGGGGTTGGAGCCCCCCAAAAATCCACTGGGGGATGGGAATTGATGGTTCTGGGGGGTCTTCTCTGGGTTCAGGGGAGAAGACGATGTTTGGGGGTGCTCTGATTTCTGCATGGCCTGGGGGAGGGAGGAAAAGGGGTCAGGAGGGGTTGGAGCCCCCCAAAAATCCCCTGGGGGATGGGAATTGATGGTTCTGGGGGTCTTTGTTGGGTTTGGGGGAGAAGATGATGTTTGGGGGTGCTCTGATTTTTGTATGGTCTGAGAGGGAGGAAATGGGGTCAGGAGGGGTTGGAGCACCCCAAAAATCCACTGGGGGATGGGAATTGATGGTTCTGGGGGGTCTTTGTTGGGTTTAGGGAGGGGTTTGGGGGAGAAGATGATGTTTGGGGGTGCTCTGATTTCTGTATGGTCTGAGGAGGAGGAAAAATGGGGGTTCAGGGGGGGGTTGACCCCCCCAGAATGACCCCTGAGGTGTGGGGTGGGCTGGGGGACACAAATTGATGGACCCAGGAACGATCCCAGCTCCTGCTGGGGCTTTGTCCTTTGTTGGTTCTTTGTCTTCAAAACCCCTCTGGGAACCTTCCAGACCCCAAAAAATCCCTGTGACCCCCAAAACCTCTCTGAAACTCCCCCAGACCCCCCAAAACTCCTCTGGGACCCCCCAAAACTCCTCTGAGACCCCCCAAAACCCCTCTGAAACTCCCCCAGACCCCCCAAAACCCCTCTGGGACCCCCCAAAACCCCTCTGAAACTCCCCCAGACCCCCCAAAACCCCTCTGAAACTCCCCCAGACCCCCCAAAACCTCTCTGAAACTCCCCCAGACCCCCCAAAACTCCTCTGGGACCCCCCAAAACTCCTCTGAGACCCCCCAAAACCCCTCTGAAACTCCCCCAGACCCCCCAAAACCCCTCTGAAACTCCCCCAGACCCCCCAAAACCCCTCTGGGACCCCCCAAAACCCCTCCCCACACCCAGGGCAGCTCCTTCTCCACCATGGTGGCCATTTGACATGGGGCCACCACCTGCCTGTCCCTTGACCCATGTCACCCCAAAACCACTCTGTGACCCCCAAAACTCCTCTGGGACCCCCCAAAATCCCTCTGGGATTCCCTGAGACACCCCAAAACCCCTCCCCACACTCAGGGCAGGCCGGGCAGCTCATTGTCCACCATGGTGGCCGTTTGACATGGGGCCACCACCTGCCTGTCCCTCAGCTTGGGTCACCCCAAAACCCCTCTGTGACCCCCAAACCCCCCTCTGGGACCCCCCAAACCTCCTCTGAGACCCCCAAAACCCCTCTGGGACCCCCCAAACCCCAGTCCATACCCGGGGCAGCTCATTGTCCACCATGGTGACCATTTGGTGTCCATGACATGACACCTGTCCCTTGACCCATGTCACCCCAAACCCCCTCTGGGACCCCCAAAACCCCTCTGGGACCCCCTAAAACCCCTCTGTGACCCCCCAAAATCCCTCTGGGACCCCCCAAAACCCCAGTCCATACCCAGGGCAGGCCGGGCAGCTCGTTGTCCACCATGGTGACCATTTGACATGGGGCCACCACCTGCCTGTCCCTCAGCTTGGGTCACCCCAAAACCCATCTGTGACCCCCCAAAACTCCTCTGGGACCCCCCAAAACCCCAGTCCATACCCGGGGCAGGCCGGGCAGCTCATTGTCCACCATGGTGGCCATTTGATGTCCATGACATGACACCTGTCCCTTGACCCATGTCACCCCAAAACCCCTCTGGGACCCCCCAAAACCCCTCTGGGACCCCCCCAACCCCCTCTGAGACCCCCCAAAACTCCTCTGGGACCCCCCAAAACCCCTCTGGGACCCCCCAAAACCCCTCTGGGACCCCCCAAAACCCCAGTCCATACCCGGGGCAGGCCGGGCAGCTCGTTGTCCACCATGGTGGCCACGTGGAACTGCAGCAGTTTGACGTCCTCGGCGATGACGTGCGCGGCCGCCCCGTTCTGCTCGTTGCGCCGCAGTTGGTTGTTGATCTTGACGATGTCGGCCAGTTTGTGGGTCAGGTCATCCTGGGAACACCCCAAAATTAGTGGGGTGACCCCCAAAAGTTTATTAATGGGGGTGGGGGAATGGATTTGGGGAGGGGAGAAACCCCCAAAGTGCGGTGGGGAAGGGGTGAGGATGGATTTGGGGTGCGGGAAATGAATGGGGACGGCCAAAAATGCGATGGGGCCGAGCCCAAAAGGGGATTGGGGACCCCCAAGAAGTGGGGAGACCCCAAAAGGCATCAGAGACCCCCAACAGCCACCCTGGGGTGCCCCAAAAGCTGCCTCAGGGCACACCTGGGTGGGCTGGACGGCAGGAGCACGGGCAGCACGGTGCTCCAGAGACCCCAAAATCACCCCAAACACCCCCAAAAACACCTCAAACACCCCAATAACCCCCAAAACCCCACAAAATCACCTCAAAACACACCAGAATCACCCCAAACACTCCAAAATCCCCACCTGGTTGCGTGCAGAGCCCTGCATGACCACAGCCGGGCGTACGGACAGCGGCGGCACGGGCAGCACGGTGCCCCAAGGACCCCAATATCACCCCAAACACCCCAATAACCCCAAAACCCACCCCAAACACCCCAATAACATCCCAAAATCACCCCAAAATCACCCCAAAATCCCCACCTGGTTCCGTGCAGAGCCCTGCATGATGACAGCCGGACGCACGGACAGCGGCGGCACGGGCAGCACGGTGCCCCAGAGACCCCAATATCACCCCAAACACCCCAATAACATCCCAATATCACCCCAAAACACCCCAAACCCCCCCAAATCTCACCTGGTTGCGTGCAGAGCCCTGCATGACCACAGCCGGGCGCACGGACAGCGGCGGCACGGGCAGCACGGTGCACAATACCACCCCAAACACCCCAATAACCCCAATATCACCCCAAACACCCCAAAATCACCCCAAACACCCCAATAACCCAAATATCACCCCAAAATCACTCCCAATATCAGCCCAAACACCCCCAAAATCCCAGAAAATCCCCCCAAAATCTCACCTGGTTGCGTGCAGAGCCCTGCATGACCACAGCCAGACGCACGGACAGCGGTGGCACGGGCAGCACGGTGCCCAATATCACCCCAAACACCCCAAAACCCACCCTGAACACCCCAAACACCCCAAAATCACCCCAAAATCACCCCAAATCCCCCCAAATCTCACCTGGTTCCGTGCAGAGCCCTGCATGACGACAGCCGGATGCACAGACAGCGGCGGCACAGGCAGCACGGTGCCCCAGGGACCCCAATATCACCCCAAACACCCCAAAACCCACCCTAAACACCCCAAAATCACCCTGCAAACACCCCCAAATCTCACCTGTTTGCGTGCAGAGCCCTGCATGACCACAGCCGGACGCACAGAGAGCGGCGGCACGGGCAGCACGGTGCACAATACCACCCCAAACACCCCAAAACCCACCCCAAACACCCCAATAACATCCCAAAATCCCCACCTGGTTGCGTGCAGAGCCCTGCATGACCACAGCCGGGCGCACAGACAGCGGCGGCACGGGCAGCACGGTGCCCCAGGGACCCCAATATCACCCCAAACACCCCAATAACCCCAATATCACCCCAAAATCACCCCAAACACCCCAATAACCCACCCCAAACACCCCAAAATCACCCTGCAAACACCCCAAACACCCCAAAACCCATCCCAAACACCCCAAAATCACCCTGCAAACACCCCCAAATCTCACCTGGTTGCGTGCAGAGCCCTGCATGACCACAGCCGGCCGCACGGACAGCGGCGGCACGGGCAGCACGGTGCCCCAGGGACCCCAATATCACCCCAAACACCCCAATAACCCCAATATCATCCCAAAATCACCCTCAATCCCCCCAAATCTCACCTGGTTGCGTGCAGAGCCCTGCATGACCACAGCCGGACGCACGGACAGCGGCGGCACGGGCAGCACGGTGCCCAATATCACCCCAAACACCCCAATAACCCAAATATCACCCCAAAATCACCTCAAACCAACTCCAAACACCCCAAAATCCCCCCAAAATCTTCTCAAATTCTCACCTGGTTCCGTGCAGAGCCCTGCATGACCACGGCTGGACGCACGGACAGCGGTGGCACGGGCAGCACGGTGCCCAATACCACCCCAAACACCCCAAAACCCACCCCAAACACCCCAAAATCACCCCAGAATTTCCCCAAATCTCACCTGGTTGCGTGCAGAGCCCTGCATGACCACAGCCGGACGCACGGACAGCGGCGGCATGGGCAGCACGGTGCACAATACCACCCCAAACACCCCAAACACCCCAAACACCCCAAAATCACCCCAAATCCCCCCAAATCTCACCTGGTTGCGTGCAGAGCCCTGCATGACGACAGCCGGATGCACAGACAGCGGCGGCACGGGCAGCACGGTGCCCCAGGGACCCCAATATCACCCCAAACACCCCAATAACCCAAATATCACCCTCAATATCACCCCAAACACCCCAATAACCCCAATATCATCCCAAAATCACCCCAAATCCCCCCAAATCTCACCTGGTTGCGTGCAGAGCCCTGCATGACGACAGCCGGGCGCACGGACAGCAGCGGCACGGGCAGCACGGTGCACAATACCACCCCAAACACCCCAATATCACCCCAAACCAACTCCAAATGTCCCAAAATCACCCCAAATCCCCCCAAATCTCACCTGGTTGCGTGCAGAGCCCTGCATGACCACAGCTGGACGCACGGACAGCGGTGGCACGGGCAGCACGGTGCCCCAGAGACCCCAATATCACCCCAAACACCCCAATAACCCCAATATCACCCCAAAGCCACCCCAAACCAACTCCAAATGTCCCAAAATCCCCCCAAACACCCCAAATCTCACCTGGTTGCGTGCAGAGCCCTGCATGACCACAGCCGGCCGCACGGACAGCGGCGGCACGGGCAGCACGGTGCCCCAGGGACCCCAATATCACCCCAAACACCCCAAACACCCCAAAACCCACCCCAAACACCCCAATAACATCCCAAAATCCCCACCTGGTTGCGTGCAGAGCCCTGCATGACGACAGCCGGCCGTACAGACAGCGGCGGCACGGGCAGCACGGTGCACACCATCCACTCGGGCCGGGCGAATTTGGGGTCCATGCCCAGCACGAAGCACTCCTCGTCCGAGATGCGCTTGAAGATCTCGTGCACGCGCTCGGGGCTCAGCAGGATCTTCTTCTCCTGGGAATCCTCGTTGACGTGTTTCCACTCGGCGTAAAGCTCCAGCCCCGAGCGGCGGATGCGCGGCTGGTACCGGCCACAGCCACCGTGGCCCTGGGATGGGGGGAAAACAGCAGAAAAACAGTGAGAAATGGGGAGAAATGGGGAGAAATGGGGAGAAATGGGGAGAAATGGGGAAAAATGAGAATTATTTGGGTTAACAACAGGGGCTGGTAACGGCCACAGCCACCGTGGCCCTGGGATGGGGGAGAAATGGGGAGAAATGGGGAGAAAACGGTGAAAAATGGGGAGAAAATGGTGAGAAATGGGGAGAAATGGGGAGAAATGGGAAGAAAACGGGGAGAAAACGGGGAGAAAACGCGGAGAAATGGGGAGAAATGGGGAGAAATGGGGAGAAATGGGGAGAAATGGGGAGAAATGGGGAGAAAACAGTGAGAAATGGGGAAAAATGAGAATTATTTGGGTTATCAACAGGGGCTGGTAACGGCCACAGCCGCCGTGGCCCTGGGATGGGGGGAAAACAGCAGAAAAACAGTGAGAAATGGGAAAAAAACAGTGAAAAATGGGGAAAAACGGTGAGAAATGGGGAAAAATGAGAGCAAATGGGGAAAAAATGGGGGGAAAATGGGGGGAAAATGGGGGGAAAATGGGGGGAAAATGGGGAGAAATGGGGAGAAATGGGGAGAAATGGGGAGAAATGGGGAGAAATGGGGAGAAAACGGTGAGAAATGGGGAAAAATGAGAATTATTTGGGTTATCAACAGGGGCTGGTAACGGCCACAGCCGCCGTGGCCCTGGGATAGGGGAGAAATGGGGAGAAAACAGTGAGAAATGGGGAAAAAACGGTGAGAAATGGGGAAAAAACGGTGAGAAATGGGGAAAAAACAGTGAGAAATGGGGAGAAATGGGGAAAAAACCAGTGAGAAATGGGGAAAAATGGGGGAAAAATGGGGGAAATGGGGGAGAAATGGGGGAGAAATGGGGGAGAAATGGGGGAGAAATGGGGGAGAAATGGGGGAGAAATGGGGGAGAAATGGGGGAGAAATGGGGAAAAATGAGAATTATTTGGGTTATCAACAGGGGCTGGTAACGGCCACAGCCGCCGTGGCCCTGGGATAGGGGGAAAACAGCAGAAAAACAGTGAGAAATGGGAAAAAAACAGTGAGAAATGGGGAAAAACGGTGAGAAATGGGGAAAAACGGGGAGAAATGGGGAGAAATGGGGAGAAATGGGGAGAAATGGGGAGAAATGGGGAGAAATGGGGAGAAATGGGGAGAAATGGGGAGAAATGGGGAGAAATGGGGAGAAATGGGGAAAAAATGGTGAGAAATGGGGGGAAAACGGTGAGAAATGGGGAGAAAACGGTGAGAAATGGGGAAAAAATGGTGAGAAATGGGGAAAAAACAGTGAGAAATGGGGAAAAAACAGTGAGAAATGGGGAAAAAGCAGTGAGAAATGGGGAGAAAACAGTGAGAAATGGGGAAAAAGCAGTGAGAAATGGGGAGAAAACAGTGAGAAATGGGGAAAAATGAGAATTATTTGGGTTATCAACAGGGGCTGGTAACGGCCACAGCCACCGTGGCCCTGGGATAGGGGAGAAATGGGGAGAAATGGGGAGAAAACGGTGAGAAATGGGGAGAAATGGGGAGAAATGGGGAGAAATGGGGAGAAATGGGGAGAAATGGGGAGAAATGGGGAGAAATGGGGAGAAATGGGGAGAAATGGGAATTATTTGGGTTATCAACAGGGGCTGGTAACGGCCACAGACACCATGGCCCTGGGATGGGGGAGAAATGGGGAGAAAACGGTGAGAAATGGGGAAAAATGGGGGAAAATGGGGGAAAAAATGGGGGAGAAATGGGGAGAATGGGGGAGAAATGGGGGAGAAATGGGGGAGAAATGGGGGAGAAATGGGGGAGAAATGGGGGAGAAATGGGGAGAAATGGGGAGAAATGGGGAGAAATGGGGAGAAAACGGTGAGAAATGGGGAGAAATGGGGGAAAAATGGAATTATTTGGGTTATCAATAGGGGTTGGTAATGGCCACAGCCGCCGTGGCCCTGGGACGGGGGAGAAATGGGGAGAAATGGGGAGAAATGGGGAGAAATGGGGAGAAATGGGGAGAAATGGGGAGAAATGGGGGAAAAAACAATGAGAAATGGGGAGAAATGGGGAGAAATGGGGAGAAATGGGGAGAAATGGGGAGAAATGGGAATTATTTGGGTTATCAACAGGGGCTGGTAACGGCCACAGACACCATGGCCCTGGGATGGGGGAGAAATGGGGAGAAAAGGGGGAAAAAAGTGGGAAATGGGGGAAAAATGGGGGAAAAAATGGGGGGAAAAATGGGGGGAAAAATGGGGGGAAAAATGGGGGGAAAAATGGGGGAAAAATGGGGGAAAAATGGGGGAAAAAATGGGGGAAAAAATGGGGAAAAAATGGGGGAAAAATGGGGGAAAAATGGGGGAAAAATGGGGGAAAAATGGGGGAAAAAATGGGGGAAAAATGGGGGGAAAATGGGGGGAAAATGGGGGGAAAATGGGGAAAAAATGGGGGGAAATGGGGAAAAAATGGGGGGAAAAATGGGGGGAAAAAATGGGGGGAAAAAAGGGGGAAAATGGGGGGAAAAATGGGGGAAAAATGGGGGAAAAATGGGGGAAAAATGGGGGAAAAATGGGGGAAAAATGGGGGAAAAATGGGGGAAAAATGAAATTATTTGGGTTAAAAGGGGCTGGTAGCACCTGCAGCCGCCCTGGCCCTGGGATGGGACAAAAAGCAGAAGTTTTGGGGCCACAAATGGGAATTTTGGGGAAGCCAAGGAGGGTTTTGGGGTGCTCACCTTCTCCTTGGTGAGATCCTCATCACCCTCGGGCTGCTCCACCCCGAACTTGTGATCCATCTCCTCTCCACCCTCGCAGATGTTCTTGCCCTTGCACAGGTCGTAGACGTGGGTCAGCCTCTTCTTGGGCTGCCCCTTGGACTTGCCCAGGATGTCCTTGATCTTGGGGTTGTTCTGCAAGAAAAATAAATACACAAAGATTTGGGGTCAGAAAATGCCGTTTTGGAGGCAGAAAATGTCGTTTTGGGGTCAGAAAATGTCGTTTTGGGGGCAGAAAATGTCGTGTTGGGGTCAGAAAATGTCATTTTAGGGGCAGAAAATATCGTTTTGGGGGCAGAAAATGTCGTTTTGGGGGCAGAAAATGTCGTTTTGGGGGCAGAAAATGTCGTTTTGGGGGCAGAAAATGTCATTTTAGGGGCAGAAAATATCGTTCTGGGGGCAGAAAATGTCGTTTTGGGGGCAGAAAATGTCATTTTGGGGGCAGAAAACGTCATTTTGGGGGCAGAAAAGATGATTTTGGAGCTCTGGTGTTGTGTGATTTTGGTCTCTCAGCATCTCCAGGGCTTCCAGGACCACCCAGCAGGTGACACCTCTGTGTCCCCCAGCTCTTGTTGTCCCCTCTCCATGTGTCCCCCCAACTTTGTCACCTCTTCCTGGTGTCCCCCACTCTGGATTTCCCCTCACTTTGACCCCCCAGCACCCCCAAAATGGTCCCAGTTCCCAACTTGGGGACCCCCAAACCCAAGGACCCCACGGGGCCGTTTCAGGGCAAGGCCCCCCTGACAAAACCGAGCCCTCCCCCAAAAGTTTTGGGGTCCCCCCGGTGTTTTTTGGGGTCCTCCCGGTGTTTTTTGGGGTCCTCCCGGTGTTTTTTGGGGTCCCCCCGGCGTTTTTTGGGGTCCCCCCGGCGTTTTTTGGGGTCTCACCGAGTCCACGAGCAGCTTGGAGCAGAAGAAGCAGACGCAGCGCAGGATTTTCATGGTTTTCCCCAGGAATCCCACATGGAACACGGGCTTGGCCAGCTCGATGTGGCCAAAGTGGCCCGGACACTCCGTCATGTTCCCTGAGGACGCCCCAAAATTGGATTGGGAAGGTTGGGATAGAGGGGGAAACCCCCCCAAAAAAATCTGGGGGTTTGGGGTGGGAGAGGAGCAGCCCTAAAAAAATCCCTAAAAAAGGGGGAGCAGCCCAAAAAATGGGAAACTCTGGAAAAAAGGAAAATCCTAAAAATAAAAGAGGAAGACCACCCCAAAAAAGAGACCTCAAAACAAAGGAAGGAAACTTCCCCCAAAATAGGAAAATCTCCTTGAAAAAATCCCACAGATGGAGCAAAAATTAAATTTGGGCAATGAGGGGTGGGAAGGGAGCTCCCTAAAAAGGAAAACCAACAAAAAAAAACCAAACAAACCAAAAAACAAAAGATGACCCCAAAACAGCAAAAGAAACCCCCCAAAAATAGGGATCCCACCCCAAAGCTGAAGGAAAAATGTTCCTGAAACTTTTGGGGGGCAATGAGCAGTGGGAAAAAGCCCCCAAAAAAGAAGAATCACACAAAAAAAGACACCCCAAAAACAATAAATTCCCCCCCAGAAACAGAAGGATTTGAGAAGGTTCAGGGTGTGAGAATTTAGTGATTCAGGGCCCTCCCTGTGAGAGATCTGTGGGGTTCAGGACTCTCCTTGTGAGGAATTTGTGAGGATCAGGGGGTCCCCGTGAAGATTTGGGAGGATTTTGGGGTTCAGGACCCCCCCTCACTCACCAGCACAGGTCTGGCAGCGCCCCGTCCTCTCGATGACGCCCTGCCGGGGGTCCATGAGCCCCCCCAGTTTGGGGCGTCCCCCCTCGGTGGTTTCGGGGTATTTGATGCCCCCCTCGGTCACCGACATCCGTTTCTGAGGGGAAAAGGGGAAACTGAGGCAACTGGAGACCCCCAAATTCATCCGCAAGACCCCCCCCAAAAAAAATCCCAAACGGGTGTGAGTACAAGTGACCCCCTCGGGTGACAACAAACACCTCAATCACCCCAAAACCCCTCCTGGGCTCTCTGAACAACTTCCAGGAACCCCAAAAGCTCTCCAAAGCTCCCTGAGGGACCCCAAAACCCCTCCAGGACACCCCAAAGCTCTTCCGGAGCTCCCCTAAAAACCTCCAGGTACCCCAGGTCTCCTTCAGGTCAGGCTAAAGCTTTTCCAAGACACCTCCAGAGACCCAGAGCTCCTCCAAGACAGCCTAAAACCCTCCCAGGCACCCCAAAACCCTCCAGGGTACCCCAAGGCCTTTCCCAAGGCCCCCTGAGCACCCTCAGGGACCCCAAAATTCCTCCCGAGGCTCCCTAGAGACGCCAAAACGCTGCCAGGGGATCCTGTGCCACTCTCGGACACCCCAATGCTCTTCCAGAGGCTCCCAGGGAACCCCAAAACCTTCCCGAACCCCGTTTGTGTCCCCGAACCCCCTCAGAGCTCTCCCCTCTCCCCCAGTTCAGCCCCCCGGGCCTGTGGGGGGCGCTGTCCCCGCCCGCCCCCGCCCGGGGCCTCTCCGTCCCCCGCTCTCGCTGCCCCGGCGCCATCTCCCGCCGCCGCTCGCCCTCAGCCGCCGGCCCCGCTCCCGCCTCGGGCCCCGCGGTTCCGTCCGCGCCGCCCCGGCCCCGGTACCATCTCATCGGGGCTCAGGATCCCGAACTGGACTCGTTTGATGGTGCGCAGCGGGCAGGCGCTGTCGCCCGAGGGCGGCCCGCCGTGCATGGCGCCGGTGGAGCCGCGGCCTCGCGCCGCTCCGACTGATCGGAATCGACCCCTTCACGGAAGGGTTGGAGAATGAGAGTTTAAACCCCACCGGGGAACCGGGAACTGGCGCCTCACGGAGCCGCCGGCACGGAGCTCCCCTTTTCCACTCCGGCCGCTCCGCGCCCAAGGCGCGACTGGGCGCTGTGAGGCGGCGGCGCCATCTTATATAGACTCGGCCCCCGCGCGCCGCCGGAGGGGGCGTGGCCGGAGCGTACCAAGCGCCTCACAAACAATAGGGGGGGCCGCGGAGAAAAAGCGGCGGGAAAGAAAGGGAGAAGCGAGTCCCGTTACGGCCCGTGAGGCGAACGAGGAGCGGGGAAAGGGGACGGAGTCGGGGACTGCTCCGTGAAGCCCTCGCGGGACGCGCCGTCGCCGATCCCCGCTCTTCCAGCACGGTGGGATCAGTTCATGAATAATTTATTTTCAAAGCACCGCCCCCCCACAGCTGAGAGATGGGAGGGGCGGAGGGAGGGCGGCGAAGTGACCTCAGAAGCCGGCGGGGATTGACGGAGTTTGACGGAGATCAACGAAGCACTGCCGGAAGTGGGCGGAGATCACCGAAGGACTCTCCGGAGTGTGACGGAAATGACCGAAGTTAAACGGAGGTGGCCGAACGCTGACGGAAAGAGACGGAACTGGCCGAAACACTGGCGGAAGTTGTCGAAAGGTGCCGAAGCACGAGCGGATGATCCCGGAAATTACCGAGTGTCACACGAAAGATGCCGAAGCAAAGGCGGACGGTGACGGAAAGGGGCGAAGCTCCGCTCCAGCCGCGGCCTGCGCAGCCCCGGCCTCGCCCACCCGTCCCGGCCGCTCCCGGTGCTCCCAACCCGGCTGTGGCTGCTGGGAAAGGCCGAGGCTTTGGGGCCTGTTCCGGAGGACACGGAGGGGTGGTGGGAAAGGGGCTGGAGATGACCACTGGAAGTGGAGGAGTATTTTAGGAGCGAGAAGTGGGAATTTGAGGGGACAGGAGGAGTTGGGGGCGCAATTAAGGGCCTGAAGGTTGTTGGCAGAGCAGGAGGGGTGTGAGGTTATAACTGGGGTAGAAAAGGGGTATTTACAGAGACAGGAGCGTTTGTGGGACAATTACAGACAAGGAGGGGGATTTAGCGGAGCAGGAAAGGGTTTGGGGGGACAATTGGAGCAGTAAAAGAATATTTGAGGGGAGCAGCAGAGTTTTGGAGGGGCAGGAGGGCATAATAAGAGAAAAAAAAGGCAAATGTTGGTGTTTGGAGGAAAATGGAGTTTTGTGGGGAGCACGAGGGGTTGGGAGGAATTTTGGGGCACAGAAGGAGCAATTTGAGGAGCAGAGATGGATTTTGGGGAGTTTCCCCCTTGTCACCAGGGGTGACGCGGGTGCGACATCTCAGGGTGTCACCGCGCACAGCCGGACACGCGTGACACAGTCTGAGGTACAACCCAACCTGTGCCCTCACTGTGCACACCCGGACACGCGTGACACAGTCTGAGGTACAACCCAACCTGTGCCCTCACCTGGCACAGCTGGACACACGTGACACGGTCTGAGGTACAACCCAACCCGTGCCCTCACCGCGCACAGCCGGACACGCATGACACAGTCTGAGGTACAACCCAACCTGTGCCTTCACCTGGCACAGCCGGACACGCGTGACACGGTCTGAGGTACAACCCAACCTGTGCCCTCACCTGGCACAGCCGGACACGCGTGACACAGCCTGAGGTACAACCCAACCTGTGCCCTCACCGTGCACAGCCGGACACGCGTGACACAGTCTGAGGTACAACCCAACCTGTGCCCTCACCGCGCACACCCGGACACGCGTGACACAGTCTGAGGTACAACCCAACCTGTGCCCTCACCTGGCACAGCCGGACACGCGTGACACAGCCTGAGGTACAACCCAACCTGTGCTTCCCACCTGGCACAGCCGGACACGCGTGACACAGTCTGAGGTACAACCCAACCTGTGCCCTCACCGCGCACAGCCGGACACGCGTGACACGGTCTGAGGTACAACCCAACCTGTGCCCTCACCTGGCACACCCGGACACGCGTGACACAGTCTGAGGTACAACCCAACCTGTGCCCCCAGTTGGCACAGCCGGACACTCAACACCCCCCACACCATGGTGACAACGTGACACGAGGTGTCACGGTGACAACTGAACACCCCCATACACAGAGCAGGGTCTCTGCTGTGGTTGTTGTGGCCCCTGTGGTGGTGTTGTCCCCGCGGTTGTGTCACCGCTTTGTCCCCGTTGTTGCGCTGTGACACCGTGGTTGTGTTTCTCACCGCATACCCGGCTGTCCCCTCGTGTCACTGGTTGTGACTTCTGTCCCCAGAAGTTTGTCCCCGGTTGTGTCCCCGAGTGTGCCCACAGCACTATGGCACTGTACCCCGGTTGTGTCCCCGGTTGTGTCCCCGGTTGTATCCCCAGCTGTGTCCCCGGTTGTGTCCCCGGTTGTGTCCCCGGTTGTGTCCCCGGTTGTGTCCCCGGTTGTGTCCCCAGCTGTGTCCCCGGTTGTGTCCCCGGTTGTGTCCCCAGTTGTGTCCCCAGCTGTGTCCCCGGTTGTGTCCCCGGTTGTGTCCCCAGTTGTCTCCGGTTGTGTCCCCGGTTGTGTCTCTGATTGTGTCCCCGGTTGTGTCTCTGATTGTGTCCCCGGTTGTGTCTCCGGTTGTGTCTCTGATTGTGTTCCCGGTTGTATCCCCGGTTGTGTCCCCGGTTGTGTCCCCGGTTGTGTCTCCGGTTGTGTTCCTGATTGTGTTCCTGGTTGCGTCTCTGGTTGTGTCCCCAGTTGTGTCCCCGGTTGTATCCCAGGTTGTGTCTCCGGTTGTATCCCTGGTTGTGTCCCGGGTTGTGTCCCCAGCTGTGTCCCCAGTTGTGTCTCCGGTTGTATCTCTGATTGTGTTCCCGGTTGTATCCCCGGTTGTGTCCCCGGTTGTGTCCCCGGTTGTGTCTCCGGTTGTGTTCCTGATTGTGTTCCTGGTTGCGTCTCTGGTTGTGTCCCCAGTTGTGTCCCCGGTTGTATCCCAGGTTGTGTCTCCGGTTGTATCCCTGGTTGTGTCCCGGGTTGTGTCCCCAGCTGTGTCCCCAGTTGTGTCTCCGGTTGTGTCCCCGGTTGTGTCCCCAGTTGTGTCCCCAGCTGTGTCCCCGGTTGTGTCCCCGGTTGTGTCCCCAGTTGTCTCCGGTTGTGTCCCCGGTTGTGTCCCCAGTTGTGTCCCCGGTTGTGTCCCCAGTTGTGTCCCCGGTTGTGTCTCTGATTGTGTCCCCGGTTGTGTCTCTGATTGTGTCCCCGGTTGTGTCTCCGGTTGTGTCTCTGATTGTGTTCCCGGTTGTATCCCCGGTTGTGTCCCCGGTTGTGTCCCCGGTTGTGTCTCCGGTTGTGTTCCTGATTGTGTTCCTGGTTGCGTCTCTGGTTGTGTCCCCAGTTGTGTCCCCGGTTGTATCCCAGGTTGTGTCTCCGGTTGTATCCCTGGTTGTGTCCCGGGTTGTGTCCCCAGCTGTGTCCCCAGTTGTGTCTCCGGTTGTATCTCTGATTGTGTTCCCGGTTGTATCCCCGGTTGTGTCCCCGGTTGTGTCTCCGGTTGTGTCTCTGATTGTGTTCCCGGTTGTATCCCCGGTTGTGTCCCCGGTTGTGTCCCCGGTTGTGTCTCCGGTTGTGTTCCTGATTGTGTTCCTGGTTGCGTCTCTGGTTGTGTCCCCAGTTGTGTCCCCGGTTGTATCCCAGGTTGTGTCTCCGGTTGTATCCCTGGTTGTGTCCCGGGTTGTGTCCCCAGCTGTGTCCCCAGTTGTGTCTCCGGTTGTATCTCTGGTTGTGTTCCCGGTTGTATCCCCCGTTGTGTCCCCATTTGTGTCCCCGGTTGTGTCCCCGGTTGTGTCCCCAGCTGTGTCCCCGGTTGTATCCCCAGCTGTGTCCCCAGTTGTGTCCCCGGTTGTGTCCCCGGTTGTGTCCCCAGCTGTGTCCCCGGTTGTATCCCCAGCTGTGTCCCCGGTTGTGTCCCCGGTTGTGTCCCCGGTTCTGTCCCCTCCTCCTGTCCCACTGTCCCCACACTTGTGCCCCCCAAATGTCCCCCTGTGCCCCCCCCCAGTTTTGCCTCCCAGTTGTGACCCCCCCACCCCCACCCTGTGTCCCCCGGTTGTGTCCCACTGTCCCCCCAGTGTCCCCCCCGTGTCCCCCCCGTGTCCCCACTGTCCCCCCCAATGTCCCCCCTGTGTCCCCCCAGTCCCCCCAGTGTCCCCCCCGTGTCCCCCCCATGTACCCCCGCTCTCTCCCCGTCCCCTCACCCCCTCATTCCTCCTCCACCCCCCACTTTGGGGTGTCCCCCCCAGTGTCCCCCGTGTGTCCCCCCAGTCCCCCTGCGTGTCCCCCCTGTCCCCTCACTGTCCCCCCGTGTCCCCCCAGTGTCCCCCCCGTGTCCCCCCAATGTCCCCAGTGTCCCCCCCGTGTCCCCCAAGTGCCCCCCGGTGTCCCCAATGTCCCCAGTGTCCCCCCAATGTCCCCTCAGTGTCCCCCCAGTCTCCCCAATGTCCCCCCCGTGTCCCCCCCAGTGTCCCCCGTGTCCCCCCCAGTGTCCCCCGTGTCCCCCAAGTGCCCCCAATGTCCCCAGTGTCCCCCCATCTGTGCCCCGAGTGTCCCCCCCAATGTCCCCTCAGTGTCCCCCCAGTGTCCCCAATGTCCCCCCAGTCTCCCCAATGTCCCCCCGTGTCCCCCCCAGTGTCCCCCGTGTCCCCCCAGTGCCCCCCGTGTCCCCCCAGTGTCCCCAATGTCCCCAGTGTCCCCCCAATGTCCCCTCAGTGTCCCCCCCAGTGCCCCCAGTGTCTCCCCCGTGTCCCCAATGTCCCCCCCGTGTCCCCCTCTTGCCCCCCGTGTTCCCCCACTGTCCCCCCAGTGCCACCCCCGTGTCCCCCCCGTGTTCCCCCCGTGTCCCCCCGGTGCCCCCAATGTCCCCCCCGTGTCCCCCCCGTGTCCCCCCCGTGTCCCCCCCGTGTCCCCCCCGTGTCCCCCCCGTGTCCCTGCGCCGTGGGGCGGGGGGGTCCCTCCCTCCCTCCCACCCGGGGCCCAACGCGCCGCCTCCATCTTGTGCCGCCGCCGCCGCCGCCGCCGCCGCGACATCACCGGCCCCGGGACCGGCCCCGGTAACGACCCCCGCCCCCCTCCCCACCCCGGGACCCCCGCCAGGAGTCGGGACCCTCCCCCTCCTCCCCCTCCCCCCGCTCCGAGACCCCCGCCCCTCCCCTCCCCCCCCCCCGCGGGGTCCCCCCGGCGCTGTCACCGCGGTGCGACCCCCGCGCCCCCACGGGGGGGGGGGGTCAGGGCGGGGGGAACGCGACCCCCACCCCCCGCCCTGCCCTGGGTCACGCCCACCCCCCTGAATACCCCCCCTGCCCCCTAAACACCCCCCGGAGCCCCCTAAACACCCCCCGGAGCCTCCCCAAACACCCTCACGGGACCCCCCGAGTGTCCCCACGGGACCCCCAAAGTGCTCCGGGACCCCCCGAAGTGCCCGGTCCCTCTGCAACACCCCCCCGGGAACCCCGGGAACCCCAAAACGTCCCTCCCCCACCCAGAACCCCGCTCCAGCCCCCCCAAACAACACCCAACACCCCCCGGGAACCCCAAAACGCTGCTGGGAGGGGGGGGCCGGACCCCGGACCCCGGGGGGGTGACAGGGGTGACGCGGGGGGGGGGAGGGGGGCAGCTGCGTGTTTGTGCCGGGCTGGGGGGGGCTTGAGGGGGGTGTCAGGCGTCCCCGTGCGGGTGTGAGCGGGTGACTGCGTGTGCAGGTGTGTCAGGGCCGTGTGCGGGTGTTTCTGCCTGCGGGGGTTGTTTGTGCGTGTGCGGTTGTTTATCCGAGCGGGGCCGTGCGTGTGCGGTTGTTGGTCGGCGTGACGGTTGCGTGCCGTGTCCGTGTGGGGTTGTTTGTGTGGGTGTGCGGCGCGGTTGTGCATCTGTGTGCAGTCGTTTGTCCCTCTCCGGTTGTTCATGCCGACTCCCGTGTCCGGTTGTCGGTCCGTGCGCGGTTGTGTGTGCGTGTCAGGGTTGTGTCAGGGCTGCATTGGGGTTGTTTGTCTGTGCACGGTTGTGTGTCAAGCGTCCCTGTGCAGTTGTGCATCCGTGTGAGGGTTGTTCATGCGTGGTTGTGCATCCGTGTGAGGGTCGTGTGAGGATTGTTTGTGTGCAGTTGTGCCTCTGCGTGTGCTTGTGAGTGTTGCGTGTCCCTGTGTGGTTGTGTCATGTCTCTGTGCGGTTGTGCATCCGTGTGAGGGTTGTTCATGTGCGGTTGTGCATCTGTGTGGGAGTTGCGTGAGGATTGTTTGTGTGCGGTTGTGCCTCTGCCTGTCAAGTGCCTGTGTCTAGTTGTGCATCCATGTGAGGGTTGTTTATGTGCGGTTGTGCATCCATGTGGGAGTTGTGTGGGGGTTGTTTGTGTGCAGTTGTGCCTCCACGTGTGCTTGTGAGCGCCGTGTGTCCC
Organism: Poecile atricapillus; assembly: GCF_030490865.1. Classification (NCBI taxonomy): domain Eukaryota; kingdom Metazoa; phylum Chordata; class Aves; order Passeriformes; family Paridae; genus Poecile; species Poecile atricapillus. Next base: position 95,401 of record NW_026708997.1, read on the forward strand.
TGTGGGGTTGTGCCTCTGCCTGTCAGTGCCCGCGTGCGGTTGTGCATCTGTACGAGGGTTGTGTGCGGTTGTGCCTCCACGTGTACTTGTGAACGTAATGTGTCCCTGTGCGGTTGTATATCTGTATGAGGGTTGTTTATATGCGGTTGTGCATCTGTGTGGGAGTTGTGTGGGGGTTGTTTGTGTGCGGTTGCACCTCCACATGTGCTTGTGAGCGCCGTGTGTCCCTGTGCGGTTGTGTTGTGTCCCTGTGCGGTTGTGTCGTGTCCCTGTGCGGTTGTGTTGTGTCCCTGTGCGGTTGTGTTGTGTCCCTGTACGGTTGTGTCGTGTCCCAGTGCGGTTGTGTCGTGTCCCAGTGCGGTTGTGTCGTGTCCCTGTGCAGTTGTGTCGTGTCCCTGTGCGGTTGTGCCTCTGCCTCCGTGCACGGCTGTGGATATGCACGTGGGTTGTTCGTGGGCGGCTGTGCCTCTGCGTGTGTGAAATGTCTGTGCACGGTTGTGAGCGCGTCACCTCCGTGTGCGGTTGTGCACCTGTGTGAGTGTTGTGCGTGTGTTCTTAACGCAGTTGTGCATCCATGTGAGGGTTCTGTGTGTTCTTTGTGCGGTTGTGAATCCATGTGAGGGTTCTGTGTGTTCTTTGTGCGGTTGTGCGTCCATGTGAGGGTTCTGTGTGTTATTTGTGCGGTTGTGAATCCACGTGAGGGTTGTGCGTGTTCTTTGCGCAGTTGTGTACCCGTGTGCGGTTGTGCCATGTCTGTGTGCGGTTGTGCACCCGTGTGAGTGTTGTGTGCATGTTCTTAGCGCGGTTGTGCACCCGTGTGCGGTTGTGCCATGTCCATGCGTGGCTGTGTACCTGTATCAGTGCTGTATGCGTGTTCTTTGTACGGTTGTGCACCCGTGTGTGGTTGTGTGTTTGTGTTCTTTGTGCGGTTGTGCACCCATGTGAGGGTTCTGTGTGTTCTTAGCGCGGTTGTGCGCCTGTGTGCGGTTGTGCCATGTCCATGCACGGCTGTGTACCTGTATCAGTGCTGTATGCGTGTTCTTTGCACGGTTGTGCACCCGTGTGCGGTTGTGCCATGTCCGTGTGCAGTTGTGCGCCTGTGAGAGTGTTGTATGTGTGTTCCTAGCGTTGTTGTGCATTCATGTGAGGGTTCTGTGTGTTCTTTGCACGGTTGTGCGCCCATGTGCAGTTGTGCCATGTCCGTGTGCGGTTGTGCACCCATGAGAGTGTTGTGTGTGTGTTCTTAGCGTGGTTGTGCATTCATGTGAGGGTTCTGTGTGTTCTTTGCACGGTTGTGCGCCCGTGTGCGGTTGTGCCATGTCCGTGTGCAGTTGTGCGCCTGTGAGAGTGTTGTGTGTGTGTTCTTAGCGTGGTTGTGCATTCATGTGAGGGTTCTGTGTGTTCTTAGCGCGGTTGTGCGCCTGTATGCGGTTGTGTGTGCGTGTTCTTTGTGCGGTTGTGCGCCCATGTGTGGTTGTGCCATGTCCGTGCGCAGCTGTGTACCTGTATCAGTGCTGTATGCGTGTTCTTTGTACGGTTGTGTGTTCGTGTGCGGTTGTGCGCCTGTGTCAGTGTTGTATGCGTGTTCTCTGTGCGGTTGTGCACCCATGTGAGGGTTCTGTGTGTTCTTTGCACAGTTGTGCACCCGTGTGCGGTTGTGCCATGTCCGTGTGTGGTTGTGCACTCGTGTGAGTGTTGTATGTGTGTTCATAGCATGGTTGTGCATCCGTGAGGGTTCTGTGTGTTCTTTGCACGGTTGTGCACCTGTGTGCGGTTGTGTGTGTGTGTTCTTTGTGCGGTTGTGCACTCGTGTGAGTGTTATACGCATGTTCTCTGTGCGGTTGTGCATCCATGTGAGTGTTGTACGCGTGTTCTCTGTGCGGTTGTGCACCCGTGTGAGTGTTGTACGCGTGTTCTCTGTGCGGTTGTGCGCCTGTGTCAGTGTTGTACGCGTGTTCTCTGCACGGTTGTGCACCTGTGTCAGTGTTATACGCGTGTTCTCTGTGCGGTTGTGCGCCCGTGTGAGTGTTGTACGCGTGTTCTCTGTACGGTTGTGCACCTGTGTCAGTGTTGTACGCGTGTTCTCTGTGCGGTTGTGCATCCGTGTGAGTGTTGTACGCGTGTTTTCTGTGCGGTTGTGCATCCATGTGAGTGTTGTACGCGTGTTCTCTGTGCGGTTGTGCATCCATGTGAGTGTTGTACGCGTGTTCTCTGTGCAGTTGTGCACCCGTGTCAGTGTTGTACGCGTGTTCTCTGTGCAGTTGTGCACCCGTGTCAGTGTTGTACGCGTGTTCTCTGTGCAGTTGTGCACCCGTGTGAGTGTTGTACGCGTGTTCTCTGTGCGGTTGTGCATCCATGTGAGTGTTGTACGCGTGTTCTCTGTGCGGTTGTGCGCCCGTGTCAGTGTTGTACGCGTGTTCTCTGTGCGGTTGTGCGCCTGTGTGAGTGTTGTACGCGTGTTCTCTGTACGGTTGTGCATCCGCGTGTGCGGCTGTACTCGTGCACTCCTGCATCCCCCTGCGGGGCTGCGTGTCAGGTGTCCCTGCGCGGTTGTTCATCCGTGTACGGTTTCACCTCCGCCTGTCAAACGCCTGTGTGCGGTTGTCCATCCGTGTGTGGGTTGCATGAGCGTTGTCCATGTGCGGTTGTAGCTCTGCGTGTGGTTATGAGCGCCTGTACCAGGTGCCTGTGTCCGATTGTGCATCGCTTTGAGGGCAGAGTGGAGGTTGTTGTCCCGCCTGCGGTTGTTGCTGTGCGTGTGAAATGTTCCCGCGCGGTTGTGCATCCGCGTGGGGGTGCTTTGAGCGCGGTTGTGCGTCACACCCGTGCACAGCCGTGCGTCCGTGTGTCGTGTCCGTCTGTAACTCCACATCCGGGCTGCGTGTGGCTGTGTCTGTCCGGTTGTACCTCACGCCGGTCCCTGGCTGTTGTGTCCGTGTCACGCATGTTACGCCTGTGCGGCAGGTGTTGTGTGTCACCTGTGCGTGTCCTGTCACCCCCACCCCCCCTCCGGGGGTGTTCCCCCCTCCCTCCCGTGACGCGGTGACACTTCCGTGTCCCCCCCAACTTCTCCTCTTAGTCCCGCCCCCTTTGACCCCGCCCCCTTTGACCACGCCCCCTCTGACCCCGCCCCCTCTGGCCCCGCCCCCGCAGCCTCCGCCTGCTCCTTTAACACCGCCCGCGGCAGGACGGGGCCCCGTGACGTCACTCCCAGCCCAGCCAATGAGCATCCAGGTGAGCCCGTGACGTCAGCGGCGCGCTCCCTCCATCACCAGGGGCTGGGCGTGGTCTCGGGTGGGTGGGCGTGGCCTGGCGCTCTCTGCTCCCTGATTGGCTGCGGGTGAAAGGTGTGTCCGGGGGGGAGGGGAAAGGGGCGTGGCCTGGGGGGTGGGGGGGTGTTTCCATGGCAACAGTTGGGTGACACTGCCCCCCTCCCCCCCCCGGTGACGTCGCGGACGGGACGCCGCTGTCAGGCGGCTCCGGGGGTACCTGGGGGGCGGAGGGGGGGGGCAGGGGGTGGGGGGAGGGGTGGGTGTGTCCCCCTCCCCCCCCGGTGACACTCGGGGTACCCCCCGCGGGTTGTTCCGGGTGAGGGGGAGGGGTTTGGGGTGGGGGAGGGGTCCCAGGGAGATCCGGGGGGTGCAGGGTGGGGGAGGGGACGCTGGAGGGTGGGGGGTGTGTGTGGGGGGGGTCCCTCCGCTTTTGCCCCTCCCCTCCCTCCCCACCCCACAATTCCCGTGGGGTTCCGGTTGTAGCGTCAGGTTGTCCCCACCCCCTCGCCGGGTGTCCCCGCCCCGCGCCCCTCCCCCTCCCGCCTGCGTCACCTCCCCCCTCCCAGGTGTCCCCCTCGCTCTGATGACGTCACACCGCCCGACTCCTCCCCCAGCCCTCCCCTGTGTTGTCACGGGTGTCCCCTCCTGGTGACGTCACGCCACCCTCACCCCCCTGCCAGTGACGTCACACCCATCCCCTTACGGTGACAGCGGCTTTATTCCACCCCTGACCCCCAACCCTCCCGTGACGTCACCCGTCCGCCTGATGACGTCACCCTCCAACCTCTCCGGGTGACATCACACCTGTCCCTTTGCTGTGACGCTGACGTCACACTGGAGAATCCCCCCCCACTGCCACTTTGTCACCCGTGTCCAGGTGTTGTCACCCTCCCCCAGCCCTCGGGGACCCCCAAATCCACCTGTTGTGACCCCTCCGATGACCCTGGGTCCCCCCAGGTCTGGGTGTTCCCCCCCAGTCCGCCTGTTGTGACCCTTCCCTTGGTGTTCCCCCAGGTCCGGGTGTTCCCCCCCAGTCCGCCTGTTGTGACCCTTCCCTCGGTGCCCCCCCAGGTCCGGGTGTTCCCCCAGGTCCGGGTGTTCCCCCCAATCCGCCTGTTGTGACCCTTCCCTCAGTGTCCCCCCTGTCCAGGTGTTCCCCCAGGTCCGGGTGTTCCCCCAGGTCCGGGTGTTCCCCCAATCCGCCTGTTGTGACCCTTCCCTCGGTGTTCCCCCAGGTCCGGGTGTCCCCCCAGGTCAAGGTGTTCCCCCAATCCGCCTGTTGTGACCCTTCCCTCGGTGTTCCCCCGTTTCCAGGAGGCCCGGCCGGCTGTGACCCCCCCCCGAGGACCCCTGGAGCAGCAACACCCAGTCCATGAGGGCCCCGCGCACAGGTGGGACACTGGGATGAACTGGGAGACACTGGGAGGGACTGGGGGACACTGGGAGGACACTGGGAGGGACTGGGGGACACTGGGAGGGACTGGGGGGCACAGGGAGGATACTGGGGGGCAATTGGAGGGCACTGGGAGGGAGTGGAGGGTACTGGGATGTACTGGAGGGCACTGGGGGGCACTGGGATGTACTGGAGGACACTGTGAGGGTACTGGGATGAACTGGGAGGGCACTGGGGGGCACTGGGATGTACTGGGATGTACTGGGGGGCACTGGGAGGGCACTGGGATGTACTGGGAGTGCACTGGGAGGGCACTGGGATGTACTGGGAGGGCACTGGGATGTACTGGGGGGCACTGGGAGGGCACTGGGATGTACTGGGAGGGCACTGGGATGTACTGGGGGGCACTGGGAGGGCACTGGGATGTACTGGGAGGGCACTGGGATGTACTGGGAGTGCACTGGGAGGGCACTGGGATGTACTGGGAGGGCACTGGGATGTACTGGGAGTGCACTGGGAGGGCACTGGGATGTACTGGGAGGGCACTGGGATGTACTGGGAGGGCACTGGGAGGGCACTGGGATGTACTGGGAGGGCACTGGGATGTACTGGGAGGGCACTGGGATGTACTGGGAGGACACTGGGATGTACTGGGATGTACTGGGAGGGCACTGGGATGTACTGGGAGGGCACTGGGATGTACTGGAGGGCACTGGGATGTACTGGGATGTACTGGGAGGGCACTGGGATGTACTGGGAGGGCACTGGGATGTACTGGAGGGCACTGGGATGTACTGGGATGTACTGGGAGGGCACTGGGATGAACTGGGATGAACTGGGATGTACTGGGAGGCCAGACTCTGGGCTGGCCATGGGTCAGGCTGGGTTTGACGCCCTGGAGGGGCCGTGGGGCAGCCTCAGGGCCTGGAGGTGATGCCGTGGGTCAATCCTTGGGTCCCCCCCGCGGTTCCTCCTCGGTGGTTCGGTCCGGGTCCCCCCCCCGTCCGCTGTCCCAGGTGGTTCGGTCCCGGTCCCCCCTATCCGCCGTTCCCGTTGGTTTGGTCCCGGTGTTCCCTCCCCCGCTGTTCCCGTTGGTTCGGCCTCGGGGTTCCCCCCCGATGTCCCCAATAGTTCGGTCCCGGTGTTCCCCCCCCTCCCGATGTCACCGGTGGTTCGGTCCCGTTTCTCCTCCCGTAGTTCCCGGTGGTTCGGTCCCGGTGTTCCCCCCCCGCTGTTCCCGGTGGTTCGGTCCCGGTGTTCCCCCCCCCGCTGTTCCCGATGGTTCGGTCCCGGTTTCCCCCATTGTCCCCTATGGTTCGGTCCCGGTGTTCCCCCCCCGCTGTTCCCGGTGGTTCGGTCCCGGTGTTCCCCCCCCGCTGTTCCCGGTGGTTCGGTCCCGGTGTTCCCCCCCCCGCTGTTCCCGATGGTTCGGCCCCGGTTCCCCCCATTGTCCCCTATGGTTCGGTCCCGGTGTTCCCCCCCCGCTGTTCCCGGTGGTTCGGTCCCGCTGTTCCCTCCCCGCTGTTCCCGGTGGTTCGGTCCCGGTGTTCCCCCCCCCGCTGTTCCCGGTGGTTCGGTCCCGGTTCCCCCCATTGTCCCCGATGGTTCGGTCCCGGTGTTCCCCCCCCGCTGTTCCCGGTGGTTCGGTCCCGGTGTTCCCGCGCTCGCGGCGCCGCCGCCATTTTGAGCCGCCTCAGGCCGGGGAGGGCCCCGACACAAAATGGCTGCGCGGGGCCGGGGGGCAGCGACCCCCGGACAGGGAACAGGGGGGGACCCCAAAACCCCGGAGTGACCCCAAATCCCCGGAGTGAGCCCAAAACCCCACAGGGACCCCAAAACCCCACAGGGACCCCCGGGACAGGGAACAGGGGGGACCCCAAAACCCCGGAGTGAGCCCAAAACCCCACAGGGACCCCAAAACCCCACAGGGACCCCCAAACCCCACAGGGACCCCAAAACCCCACAGAGACCCCTGGGACAGGGAACAGGGGGGACCCCAAAACCCCGGAGTGACCCCAAAACCCCGGAGTGAGCCCAAAACCCCACAGGAACCCCAAAACCCCAGAGTGACCCCAAAACCCCACAGGGACCCCCGGACAGGGAACAGGGGGGACCCCAAAACCCCGGAGTGAGCCCAAAACCCCACAGGGACCCCAAAACCCCACAGGGACCCCCGGACAGGGAACAGGGGAGACCCCAAAACCCCGGAGTGACCCCAAAACCCCACAGGGACCCCAAAACCCGACAGGGACCCCAAAACCCCACAGGGACCCCCGGGACAGGGAACAGGGGGACCCCAAAACCCCACAGTGACCCCAAAACCCCACAGGGACCCCAAAACCCCACAGGGAGCCCCGGACAGGGAACAGGGGGGACCCCAAAACCCTGGAGTGACCCCAAATCCTCGGAGTGACCCCAAAACCCCACAGAGACCCCCGGGACAGGGAACAGGGGGACCCCAAAGCCCCAGAGTGACCCCAAAACCCCACAGGGACCCCAAAACCCCACAGGGACCCCAAAACCCCGGAGTGACCCCAAAACCCCACAGGTACCCCTGGACAGGGAACAGGGGGGACTCAAGACCCCGGAGTGAGCCCCGGGACAGGGAGACCCTAAAACCCCCGGGACAGGGGAGAGAGGGACCCCAAAGCCCCACAGTGACCCCAAAACCCCACAGGGACCTCCAAGACGGAATAGAGGGACCCCAAAACCCCGGAGTGACCCCAAAACCCTGGAGTGACCCTAAAACCCCACAGGGACCCCCGGGACAGGGGGACCCAAAACCTCACAGGGACCCCAAAACCCCACAGGGACCCCAAAGCCCCAGAGTGACCCCAAAACCCCACAGGGACCCCAAAACCCCACAGGGACCCCCGGGACAGGGAACAGGGGGGACCCCAAAACCCCACAGGGACCCCAAATCCCCGGAGTGACCCCAAAACCCCACAGGGACCCCTGGGCAGGGAACAGGAGGGACCCCAAAGCCCCACAGTGACCCCAAAACCCCACAGGGACTTCCAAGACGGAATAGAGGGACCCCAAAACCCCGGAGTGACCCCAAAACCCTGGAGTGACCCTAAAACCCCACAGGGACCCCTGGGACAGGGGGACCCTAAACCTCACAGGGACCCCAAAACCCCACAGGGACCCCAAAGCCCCACAGGGACCCCAAAACCCCACAGGGACCCCCAGGAACCCCAAACCCAGAGTGATCTGGGGGACCCCCGGTCACGACCCCACAGCTCCAGGGAATTCCAGGACCCCCCACCCCACAGAACCGAGGGACTCTGAGCCACAGAATCGGGGAACCCCACCCAGAGAAGGGACACGGGTGACCCCGAGGGGTCTGGGTGACCCCAAATAAGGAACAAGATGTTGGGGTGACCCCAAATATGAGACCCAGGTGACCCCAAATAGCAAACCAGGGGTCTGGGTGACCCCAAATCTGGGACCCTGCCATGCAGGTGACCCCAAATCTGGGGTCCAGGTGTCTGAAGCCTCCCGAATAGAGAATCCGGGTGTTTGGGTGACCCCAAAAATGGGCGTGGGTGACCCCAAATAGGGGATCCAGGGGTCTGGGTGACCCCAAATAGCGAACTGGGGGTCTGGGTGACCCCAAATATGGGAGCCAGGTGACCCCAAAAGAGGTTTGGGTGACCCCAAAAATGGGATCCAGGGGTCTCAGTGATCCCAAATAAGGAACCCAGGTGACCCCAAATAGTGACCAAGATGTTTGAGTGACCCCAAATATGGGACCAAAGTATTGTGTGTCCCACAGAGAGGAACCAGGTGACCCCAAATGGTGAACCAGGGGTTTGGGTGACCCTAAATAAGGAACCCAGGTGACCCCAAATAGCAAACCAAGGGTCAGGTGACCCAAAATAAGGGACTGAGATGACCCCAAATAGCGAACCAGGGGTCTGAGTGACCCCAAATACGGGGCCCACATGGCCTCAAATAGCGAAGGTCTTTGGGTGACCCCAAAAATGGGACCCAGGGGTCTCAGTGACCCCAAATATTGGGCCCAGGGGTCTCAGTGACCCCAAATAAGGAACCCAAGTGACCCCAAGTATTGAATCAGGGTCCTTGTGACCCCAAATAAGGAACCCAGGTGACCCCAAATAGCGAACTGGGGGTCTGGGTGACACTAGGTGGGGGCCCCACCCACCCAGGTGCCACCAAATAAAGGATTCAGCCATGCGGGTGACCCCAAAAAGGGAACCCCGTTGTCCCTCCGGCCACCCGGGAAGGAGCGGGGTGACCCCAAATCGCGGCGCCCGTGTCCCCCCGCAGGTGGCCGGCGCGGGGATGGCTCCGGTCGTGGAGGTGTCGGACGCCGGGCACTGCCGGGCGCTGCTGCTGGAGCTGAACGAGCAGCGCCTGCGGGGCCAGTTCTGCGACGTCACCATCATCGCCGAGGACACCAAATTCCGCGCCCATAAAAACGTCCTGGCCGCCTCCAGCCCCTTCTTCAAGCGGGCGCTGGCCCAGGAGCCCACCTGCCCCTCGCCCGCCCAGGTGCTGGAGCTGCCGGGCGTCCAGGCCGGCGTCTTCTCCGACGTCCTCAACTTCATCTACAACTCGCGCCTGGCCGTGCCGTCGCCGGCGGCCGCGCGGGCGCTGGGGGCCGTGGGCCGGCGCCTGGGCATCCCCTCGCTGCAGGGGCTGGAGGCCGGGCCCCCGCCGCGGGACATGAACGGCACCTGGACCCCCCCTCCACCGGCGGGGCCGGCGGGGGACCCCCGCGCGCCCGCGGCCCCCGTGGACCTCACCTGCCCGGCGCGGCCCGGCGAGACGGCGGGCGGCGAGACGGCGCCCACGGGCGGGGACACGGGCACGGCGTCGCCCTCGCCGGTGTCGCCGGCGTCGCCCTCGTCGGCGTCGCTGCGCTGCGGGCTGTGCGGGCGCGGCTTCAGCTCGGCGGCGGCGCTGGGCTTCCACGCCAAGCTGCACCGCGGGCGCCGCGGGCTGTGCTGCCGCCACTGCGGCAAGAGCTTCATCCACGTCAAGCGCCTGCAGACGCACGAGGTCGCCTGTCGCGACGGGGACGGCGACGACAACAACGCCGCCGACGCCACCGCCGCCGTCACCACCGCCGGCGTCGTCACCGCCGCCACCGCCAGCACCGCCAGCACCGCGGCGGCGCCGAAAGCGGCCAAGAAGGCGCTGCTGCTGCGACACCGCGCGCTGGAGCCGGGCGCGGAGCAGGAGCCGCTGGTGAAGGTGGTGGATGGGCAGGTGCTGTACCTGTGCGGGGTGTGCCAGCGCTCCTACATGACCCTGTCCAGCCTCAAGCGCCACGCCAACGTCCACTCGTGGCGCCGCAAGTACCCGTGCCGCTACTGCGACAAGGTGTTCGCGCTGGCCGAGTACCGCACCAAGCACGAGGTGTGGCACACGGGCGAGCGCCGCTACCAGTGCATCTTCTGCTGGGACACCTTCGTCACCTACTACAACCTCAAGACGCACCAAAAAGCCTTCCACGGCATCAGCCCGGGGCTCATCGCCTCCGAGAAGACGCCCAACGGCGGCTACCGGCCCAAGCTCAACGCGCTCAAGCTCTACCGCCTGTTGCCCATGCGGGCGCACAAGCGGCCCTACAAGACCTACAGCCAGGGCGCGGTGCCCGACGGGGCGCTGCTGCCGCCGGCCGCGCCGGGAGACGCCGCCGGCGCCGCCTATCCCCCCGCTCCGCGGCCGGAGCCCGCCTCGGTCATCGCCTACGGCCGCGCCGCGCCGTCGGTCATCGTGCGCGGCGGCGGCGGCGGCGGCGGCGGCAGCGGCGCGGCCTCGGTCATCGCCTACAACGGCCGGGCGGGCGAGGAACCGCCGGGGCTGCCCGAGGCGCCGGCGGCCGCGCCGGTGACGCCGGCGGTGCCCATCAAGAAGCAGGTGCTGCGCGATTACATCGAGGCGCAGCGCGCGGCCACGGCCGCGGCCACCGAGGGCAGCGCCGCGGCCGCCGCCCCACAAAACCCCGCCACCAGCGGCGGCGGCTCCGGCGGCGGCCGCACCATGACCTACGTGGCCAAGCCGGCGTACGCGGGCTCGGCGGCGGGCGAGGGGCTGTGCCAGATCACCGTGCGCATCGGCGAGGAGGCCATCGTCAAGCGCCGCATCTCCGGCACCGACCTGCGCGGCGACGGCGCCGAGGCGCGGCGCGGGGACAACGACAGCGACGCCGAGGACCGGCTCTGGCGGCCCTACTACTCCTACAAGCCCAAGAGGAAGGCGGCCGGCGGCGTCACCGCCGCGACCCCCGGCGCCGCTCCCGGCGCGACCCCCGCGGCCAAGAAGCCGCGCTGGCGGCGCAAGCTGCGCTCGCTGCGCTGGGCGCCGGGCGACGACGGCGAGGGCGACGCGGCGCCGCGACGCCGCGAGCGGCACCACGCGTGCCGGGTGTGCGGGAAGAGCTTCCCGGCGCTGCGGAAGCTGCGGAAGCACCAGCGGGGACACGAGGGGACAACGGCGGCGGGGACAACGACGGCGGCGGCGGCGGGGACGGGCCGCGTGGGCCGGCGGCCGTCGCTGCGCTTCGCCTGCCCCACCTGCGCCAAGGTGTGCAAGACGGCGGCCGCGCTCAGCCGCCACGCCCAGCGCCACCGCTCGCCACCGGGGTCACCGCCGGGGTCACCGCCGGGGTCAGCACAGGGGTCACCGCCGGGGTCAGCACAGGGGTCACCGCCGGGGTCAGCACCGGGGTCGCCACCGGGGTCACGACCAAGGTCACGGCCGGGGTCGCCACCAGGGTCACGGCCGGGGTCACCGCCGGGGTCACCGCCGGGGTTACCGCGGTCGCCGGCCCCGCCGACGGTCATCGCCTACACCCCGCCGGCCGCGGGCAGGGAGGAGACCCCGGCGGATAAAGGGGGGGTCCCGCTGTCCCCCGGGGTGACCGGGCCGGAGCCGCCGCCCGCGGGTGACACCGGCAGCGGCGGCGGGGCTGGGGGGGACGGCCCGGGGGGGTTCCCGGTGCAGGAGCAGCCGCTGGCGCTGCTCTGCCGGGCCGGGGGGGGGGGACCCCGAGCTCGGGGATGGGGGGACACCCAGGGGGGGTCCCCGCGTCCCTCCGGCCCCCCCCGGGTTCCCGGTGTCCTTCGGGCCCCGCCTGGTGGCCGCCTACCCCTTCCCCTTCCCCCTCCCCCTCGCCCTCGTCCTCCCCGACCCCGAGCGCGGCTTCTTGGCGGGGGGAGGGGCGGGGGGTCCTGGGGGGGGGGCTCCCCCCCCCGCGCCCCTCCCCCCCAGCACGGCCCCCCCCAGCTTCGGGTTCCCCGGGGGGGGAGGGGAGCGGCCCCGGAAAGCGGGGGGGGGCACCTGAGGGGTGGGGGAGGGGCGGGGGAGGGCGCGGGGGTCCCGCCCCACGGAGGGGGGAGGGGCTGCGGAGGAGGTTTTGGGGGGTCCCGGCCCCATAGAGGGGGGGACTGCAGGAGCTGGGGGTCCCTCAGAGCTTGGGGGACCCCACAGGAGAAAGGGGGGTCCCCATAGAAAAAGGGGGGGCCCCATAGAAAAAGGGGGGTCCCCATAAACTTTAGGGGGGGGGGGTCCTGTAGAAGTTCATGGAGCCCCCCCAAGTTTGGGGGTCTCACAAGGGTCGGGGGTCCCCACAAGGCTTCAGGGGACCCTTCACGTTTTGGGGGGGTCCGACAGAGCTTTATGGACCCCATTGAAGATTTGGGGGGGCCCCCAGAGATTTTGGGGGTCCCCAATAACTTGGGGGGGGGGTGTTCCCGTAGGAAATGGGGACCCCCCCCCGTAGGATTTGAGGGGGGGGCACCGCTGATGGGAAGACCCCCCCAGAAGTTTTGGGGGAGGGGCACAGGGACCAGTATGAGACTGGGGGGGGGGCACTGGGGATACTGGGAGGTGGCGGGGGGGGCTTCCAGTCACCCCAAACTGGGGGGGGAACCCCCCCCCGAGCACAGGGACCCCCCCAAAACAGCGAAGACCCCCCCCCAATACAGGGCACCCCCCCCAAGCAGCCCCTCCCCCACTCCAGAGCGCCCCACCCCCCCCCCCCCGAAATATTCGGGGCCCGCCCCTCCCCCCCCCCGCAGCGTTTTGCACCCCCAAAGGGGCCCCTCCCCCACTGCAGGGACCCCTCCCCCTCGTCCCCCAGAGTCGGGGCCCCCCCCACTATCCCGGGGCCCCCCCAAAAATCCCCCAAATCCCGATTTCCCCTCCCCCACCCCCCTTCGGCACCTTATCGGCATCGCAGCGACATTCCAGCGCGGGGGGGGAGGGGCAAGTGTGCAACGGGGGCGTGCAAGGGGCGGGGGGGGGCCTGGCACCGCTGTGAGCGTGCGAGGGAGGGGCCTCGTGCAATTCTGAGCGTGCAAAGGGGGTCCTTGTGTGTGGGTGAGTGTGCAAAGGGGTCCTTGTGCAATTCTGAGTGTGCAAAGGGGTCCTCGTGTGTGGGTGAGTGTGCAAAGGGGTCCTCGTGCAATTCTGAGCGTGCAAAGGGCTCTCCTTGAGCAGTTGTGAGTGTGCAAGGGGCGTCTCGTGCAATTCCGAGTGTGCAAAGGGGGATCCTCGTGCAGTTGTGAGCGTGCAAAGGGGGTCCTTGTGCAATTCTGAGTGTGCAAAGGACCCTCCTTGAGCAGCTGTGAGTGTGCAAGGGGTGTCTTGTGCAATTCTGAGTGTGCAAGGACCCTCCTCCAGCAGCTGTGAGTGTGCAAAAGGGGGTTCCTTGTGCAATTGCAAGCATGCAAAGGGTTCCTTGTGCGTGGGTGAGTGTGCAAAGGACCGTCCTTGAGCAGTTGTGAGTGTGCAAAGGACCGTCCTTGAGCAGTTGTGAGTGTGCAAGGGACATCTTGTGCAATTCTGAGCGTGCAAACGGATCTTCATGTGTGGGTGAGTGTGCAAAGGGGTCCTTGTGCAATTCTGAGCGTGCAAGGACCCTCCTCCAGCAGCTGTGAGTGTGCAAGGGGCGTCTCGTGCAAAGAGAATGCTCCTCATGCAGTTGTGAGTGTGCAAAGGGGGATCCTTGTGCAATTCTGAGTGTGCAAAGGGGGATCCTTCGCAATTCTGAGTGTGCAAAGGACCATCCTTGAGCAGTTGTGAGTGTGCAAGGGGCGTCTCGTGCAATTCTGAGTGTGCAAAGGGGTCTTCATGCCTGGGTGAGTGTGCAAAGGGGGATCCTCGTGCAATTCCGAGCGTGCAAAGGACTCTCAAACAGTGGTGAGTGTGCAAAGGACCGTCCTCCAGCCGTTCTGAGTGTGCAAGGGGCGTCTTGTGCAATTCCGAGCGTGGAAATGGCTCCTGGTGCCATTGTGGGCGTGCAAACGGGTCCCTGTGCAATCCTGGGTGTGCAAGGGCCATCCTCGTGCAAAGGGAGGTTCCTGGCGCGGCGCTGAGCGTGCAAAGAGGGCTCCCGTGTGAGGAGAACGTCCCTTGGCGGCTGCGAGTGTGCAAGGGCCGTCCTTGTGGAATAGGGAGTGTGCAAGAACGTCCCAGTGCGCTCATGAGTGTGCAAGGCCCGTCCTTGTGGAATAGGAAGTGTGCAAGAGCGTCCCCGTGCACTCATGAGTGTGCAAGGCCCGTCCTTGTGGAATAGGGAGTGTGCAAGAGCATCCCCGTGCCCTCATGAGTGTGCAAGAACGTCCCAGTGCACTCACGAGTGTGCAAGAGTGTCCCAGTACGCTCATGAGTGTGCAAGAACGTCCCAGTGCACTCATGAGTGTGCAAGAGTGTCCCAGTACACTCACGAGTGTGCAAGAGCATCCCTGTGTCCTCACGAGTGTGCAAGAACGTCCCAGTGCGCTCATGAGTGTGCAAGGCCCATCCTTGTGCAATAGCGAGTGTGCAAGAACGTCCCCGTGTCCTCATGAGCGTGCAAGAACATCCCAGTACACTCATGAGTGTGTAAGGGTCGTCATTGTGCAAGAGCGAGTTTGCAAGAGCGTCCCTGTGCCCTCATGAGTGTGCAAGGCCTGTCCCCGTGCAATAGTGAGTGGGCAAGAGCGTCCCTCATGAGTGTGCAAGAACATCCTTGTGCAATAATGAGCGTGTCAGAGCATCCCCGTGCACTCACGAGTGTGCAAGAGTGTCCCAGTACACTCATGAGTGTGCAAGAGCGTCCCTGTGCCCTCATGAGTGTGCAAGAGTGTCCCAGTATGCTCATGAGTGTGCAAGGCCCGTCCTTGTGCAATAGTGAGTGTGCAAGAACATACTTGTGCAATAATGAGCGTGTCAGAGCATCCCCATGTCCTCACGAGTGTGCAAGAACGTCCCTGTGCACTCATGAGTGTGCAAGAGTGTCCCAGTACACGCACGAGTGTGCAAGAACATCCCAGTACACTCATGAGTGTGTAAGGGCCATCCTTGTGCAATAGTGAGTGTGCAAGAACGTCCCTGTGCCCTCACGAGTGTGCAAGGCCTGTCCCCGTGCCCTCATGAGTGTGCAAGGCCCATCCCTGTGCAAAGCCCAGCCCTTGCACGCCGGCCCCGCGCGGCGCTGGGGCCGATCCTTGTGCAAACCCCCCTTGCACGCCCCTGACCCCTCCCTGTGCCTCACACGAGTGTGCACGGCCCCGTGCGAGCCCCCAGCCCTGCTCACACTCACGCTCACACTCACGCTCACGCTCACACTCAGTCCCGGGGCTGGCCTGGCACGAGCAGGGAGCCCAAATCCTCGTGCAAGGCTCGATCCTTGTGTAAGGATTATCCTCGTGCAAGGCCCAATACTTGTGCAAACTCCACATTCTGGTGAGCAAATCCTCGTGCAAGGCCCAAATCCTCGTGCAAGGATGGTTTTAATGGAGGGATGTTCCTTGTGCAAGACCGAAATCCTCGTGCAAATTCCACATTCAAGTGAGCAAATCCTCGTGCAAGGATTGTCCTCGTGCAAGGCCCAAATCATTGTGCAAATTCCATGTTCAAGAGAGCAAATCCTCGTGCAAGGCGTGATCCTCGTGCAAGGCTCAAATCCTCGTGCAAGACCCAATCCTTGTGTAAGGATTATCCTCGTGCAAGGCCCGATCCTTGTGCAAACTCCACATTCAAGTGAGCAAATCCTCGTGCAAGGCCCCAGATCCTCGTGCCAGCCCCGCCCCCCTCGCTCACGGCCCCGCGTGCAAGGCCCCTCCCCCTCCCCTCCCCTCCCCCCCCCCGCGGCCCCTCCCCCCCTTTTGCACTTTCGTGGCCGCGTTTGCTACTGACTGACCCCCCCCCCCCGCCCCTCCCCCACCCCACACGCGCCGACCCCTCCCCCCCCCAGGGTCACCGCCCCTCCCCCCACCCCCCCCAGGGTCACCGCCCCTCCCCCCACCGTGTCACCAACCCCCCCCCAGGGTCACCGCCCCTCCCCCCACCGTGTCACCAACCCCCCCCCCAGGGTCACCGCCCCTCCCCCCACCGTGTCACCAACCCCCGCCCCCCGGGGTCACCGCCCCTCCCCCACCCCCAGGGTCACCGCCCCCTGCCCCCCCAGTGTCACCTCCCCCACCCCCAGTGTCCCCTCCCCCATTGTCCCCTCCCCCAATGTCCCCTCCCCCCCATTGTCCCCTCCCCCAGTGTCCCCTCCCCCAGTGTCCCCTCCCCCCCATTGTCCCCTCCCCCATTGTCCCCTCCCCCCAATGTCCCCTCCCCCATTGTCCCCTCCCCCCAATGTCCCCTCCCCCAATGTCCCCTCCCCCAATGTCCCCTCCCCCAGTGTCCCCTCCCCCAATGTCCCCTCCCCCAATGTCCCCTCCCCCCCCCGACCGCACTTTAGGGGAAAACCAAACAAAAAAGGCAAAAAAAGGACGGGAAATGGGGAAAAGTGACAAAAAAACGGGGAGGGGGAGGGGGAGGGGACCTTGGGGACAGCGGGGGAGGGGACACGGGGGTGACCCCGAAAGGGGATCCCGGTGGGGTGGCCTCGGTGGTGACGTCATTGGGTGGCGGTGTCCCCCAAAAAAAGGGGTGTCCCCCAAAAAAAGGGGTGTCCCCCAAAAAAAGGGGTGTCCCCAAAGGGGTGTCCCCAAAGGGGTGTCCCCTAAGGGGTGACCCTGGGGTGGCCCTGGGAGTGTCCCCATTGATGTCCCCGTGGATGTCACCCATGGATGTCCCCAAGGGGGGTGTCCCCAAGGGGGTGGCCCTGGGGTGGCCCTGGGAGTGTCCCCATTGATGTCCCATGGATGTCACCAAGGGGGTGACCCTGGGGGTGTCCCCAAAGGGGTGTCCCCAAGGGGGTGTCCCCAATTGGGTGTCCCCATGGATGTCACCAAGGGGGTGTCCCCCAAGGGAGGTGACCCTGGGAGTGTCCCCAAGGGGGTGACCCCACTGATGTCCCCATGGATGTCACCAAGGGAGGTGGCCCTGGGGGTGTCCCCATGGGTGTCCCCAAGGGGGTGTCCCCAATGGGGTGTCCCCAAAGGGGTGTCCCCAATTGGGTGTCCCCATGGATGTCCCCATGGGTGTCCCCAAGGGGGTGACACTGGGGTGTCCCCAAAGGGGTGTCCCCAAGGGGGTGTCCCCATGGATGTCACCAAGGGGGTGTCCCCAAGGGAGGTGACCCTGGGAGTGTCCCCAAGGGGGTGACCCCATTGATGTTCCCATGGATGTCACCAATGGGGTGGCCCTGGGGGTGTCACCAAGGGGGTGACCCTGGGGGTGACCCCATGGGTGTCCCCAAGGGTGACCCCACTGATGTCCCCATGGATGTCACCAAGGGGGGGTGGCCCTGGGGGTGTCCCCAAGGGGGTGTCCCCATGGATGTCCCCACTGAGGTGTCCCCAAGGGGGTGGCCCTGGGGGTGTCCCCATGGGTGTCCCAACGGTGTCCCCCAAGGGGGTGGCCCCAAGGGGGTGGCCCTGGGGGTGACCCCATGGGTGTCCCCAAGGGGGTGTCCCCAAGGGTGTCCCCAAGGGGGTGTCCCCAGGGGGGTGGCCCTGGGGGTGGCCCTGGGGTTGTCCCCCCTGGATGTCCCCACACCCCCTCCCCCCGCGTGTCCCCACGGTGCCCCTCCCCCTCCCGGGGTGGCCCCCGCGGGGAGGGGTCCCGGTGGTGGGGGAGGGGTCCCCGGGGGGGTCCCCGGGGGTGTCCCCAAGGCGGGGGGGTGGCGGCGGTGACAAATGTCCACTATTTATCTGCATCAGTGAGTGTTAGAGACGCCAATAAACACCGTAGAGCTGAGCTGGCCTTGGGGACATCGGGGGGGGGGTTGGGGACATTGGGGGACATTGGGGACATTGGGAGGGTTGGGGACATTGGGGACATTGGGGGGGTTGGGGACATTGGGGAGATTGGGGGGATTTGGGACACTGGGGACATTGGGGGGGACATTGGGGACATCGGAGGGGCGTTGGGGACATTGGGGACATTGGGGACATTGGGGACATTGGGGGGACATTGGGGACATTGGGGGGGTTGGAGACATTGGGGGGATTGGGGACATTGGGGACATTGGGGGGACATTGGGGACATTGGGGACATTGGGGGGACATTGGTGACATTGGGGGGTTTGGGGACATTGGGGACACTGGGGGACATTGGGGAACATTTGGGATGGGGGGACCTGTTGGACATGAGGGGGACACGTTGGATACGGGGACATTTGGGGACATTTGGGGACATTTGGGGACATTGGGGACACAGGGACATGGGGGGACAGGAGGGACATGGGGGGACACTGAGGGTGAGGGGACATGGGGGGACATCTGGGGACATCTGGGGACATCTGGGGACATTTGGGGACATCTGGGGACATTTGGGGACATTTGGGGCATTGAGAGGACATTGAAAGGACATCGGGGGACAATTGGGGACATGGGGAGGGGGGTGGCATGGGGGACAGTGGGGGGACATGGTGGGGTCACAGAGGGCAAAGGGGACATTGGGGGGGACATCGGGGAAATCGGGGGGACACTGAAATGGGGACAGTGGGGACATTTGGGGACATTGGGGACATTGGGGGGACATTGGGGACATTGAAAGGACATCGGGACAATTGGGGACATTGGGGACATGGGGGGGACATTGGGAACATTGAAAGGACATTGGGGACATTTGGGGACATTGGGGGGACATCGGGGGTCCCCAAATCCAGACCCCCCCACGGAGCAGCAACAACCACGATTTATTGTACACCAAGGGGGGGGGAGGGGAGGGGAGAACCCCCATTTTTTGGGGGGTGGGGGAGGGGTCCCCCCCATTTTTTGGGGGGTCCCCAAAATGCGTCCCTGAGTGGGGGGGAGGGGGGGAGGGGACCTGAGGTAAATTTGGGGACCCCCCCGGGGGTCCGGTTTTGGGGGGGGGGCTTTTGTGGGGGGGGGTCCCCAATTCCTGGTCCCCCACAGGGACGGGGGGTCCCCAAATCCAGATCTCCCACGGGGGGGGGGGGGGGGTCCCCAAATTCTGGACCCCAATTCCAGGTCTCCCCCATTTGGGGGGGTCCCCAATCCCAAGTGTCTCACGGGGGGGGGGGTCCCCAAATTTTGGGTCCAAATTCCAGGTCTCCCACGGGGACAGGGGGTCCCCCAATTTTGGACCCCAAATTCCAGGTGTCCCCCATGGGGGGGTGGTCCCCAATTCCAGGTCCCCCACAGACGGGGGG
The DNA here is from genome assembly GCF_030490865.1 of Poecile atricapillus. Classification (NCBI taxonomy): domain Eukaryota; kingdom Metazoa; phylum Chordata; class Aves; order Passeriformes; family Paridae; genus Poecile; species Poecile atricapillus. The sequence goes on from NW_026708997.1 coordinate 114,599, forward strand.
GGGTCCCCCAATTTTGGGCTCCAATTCCACCCCCCCCCCCCCAGGACCATGAAGGAGAAGAAGACGGGGGGGGTCCCCCACTTTCACCCCCCCCATCCAACCCCCCTCAAGATGTCCCCCCCACCCATTTCCCACCCCCCCAAACTTTGGGGGGTGTCCCCCAGCCCCGCTCACAGCAGGTGACACGTGGAGGACTTGCCCCCCCCGGCCCCCCCCGCCGCGCTGGGGTCCAGGTCGGGGGGCAGCGTCCCCGGGGCCCCCCAAACGTTGAGCTCCTCGAAGACCCCGGTCTCGATCAGCTCCTCCTGCCAGGGGATGGGGACGGTCCCCGAGGCGAAGGCGTCGCACAGCGCCGCGTCCCCCGCGTCCAGCTCCACGCCCTTCACCGTGGAGAAGGCCCCCACGTCCCCCAGGTCCTTGGCGTAGACGCGCCGGGGGTCCGGCACGAACGGGGGGGGCACCAGGCCTGGGGGGGTGGGACAGAGGAGACCCCTCCCATGGTTATTGTTTTGGGGGGGTGGTGGTGTGAAGCCCTCTTGATGGTGAAGGAACCTCCCAGGAGCACCCCGGTATCTCAGGTAACTTCTGGAAACCCATCAGGGGCACCCCAATATCTCAGGAACCTCCCAGGAACCTCCCAGGAGCACCCTGGTATCTCAGGAACCTCCCAGGAACCTCTCAGGAGCACCCCAGTATCTCAGGAACCTCCCAGGAGCACCCCAATATCTCAGGAACCTCCCAGGAACCTCTCAGGAGCACCCCAGTATCTCAGGAACCTCCCAGGAACCTTTCAGGAGCACCCCAATATCTCAGGTAACTTCTGGAAACCCATCAGGGGCACCCCAATATCTCAGGAACCTCCCAGGAACCTCTCAGGAGCACCCCAATATCTCAGGAACCTCCCAGGAACACCCTCAGGAGCACCCCAGTATCTCAGGAACCTCCCAGGAACCTCCCAGGAGCACCCCAGTATCTCAGGTAACTTCTGGAAACCCATCAGGGGCACCCCAATATCTCAGGAACCTCCCAGGAGCACCCTGAGGAGCACCCTGGTATCTCAGGAACCTCCCAGGAACCTCCCAGGAACACCCCCATATCTCAGGAACCTCCCAGGAACCTCCCAGGAATGCCCCAATATCTCAGGAACCTCCCAGGAACCTCTCAGGAGCACCCCAATATCTCAGGAACCTCCCAGGAGCACCCTGAGGAGCACCCTGGTATCTCAGGAACCTCCCAGGAACCTCCCAGGAACACCCCCATATCTCAGGAACCTCCCAGGAACCTCCCAGGAATGCCCCAATATCTCAGGAACCTCCCAGGAACCTCTCAGGAGCACCCCAATATCTCAGGAACCTCCCAGGAACCTCTCAGGAATCTCCCAGGAACCTTCCAGGAACACCCCGGTATGTCAGGAACCTCCCAGGAGCACCCTCAGGAGCACCCCGATATCTCAGGTAACTTCTGGAGCCCCCAGGGGAGCACCCCAATATCTCAGGAACCACCCAGGAACCTCCCAGGAGCACCCCGATATCTCAGGTAACTTCTGGAAACCCATCAGGGGCACCCCAATATCTCAGGAACCTCCCAGGAGCACCCTCAGGAGCACCCCGATATCTCAGGTAACTTCTGGAAACCCAAAATCTCCCCCAACACTCCATTTATGGTCCTCTGACATCTCTTGGAGACCTCAAAACCCAATGGAGACCCCAACTCACAATGGAGATCCCACCATGAGCGCCCAACGTCCACTGGAGACCCCAGACCCCACTGGAGACCCCAGACCCCACTGGAGACCCCAGACCGCACTGGAGACCCCAGACCGCACTGGAGACCCCCAGACCGCATTGGAGACCCCAACTCCTGACCACTCTACAATGGAGACCCCACCAGGAGCACCCAACGTCCACTGGAGACCCCAAACCCCATTGGAGACCCCAGACCCCACTGGAGACCCCAACTCTTGACCACCCAACTCTCCACCAAGCCCCACCTCCACCACCACCATGACCTGGAGACCCCATTTCTCCACCCCCTGGAGACCCCCCCTGGAGACCCCAACTCTCAATGGAGACCCCAGACCCCACTGGAGACCCCAACTCACAATGGAGACCCCACCATGAGCACCCAACATCCACTGGAGACCCCAAAACTCATTGGAGACCCCAGACCCCACTGGAGACCCCAACTCTCAATGGAGACCCCCAACTCTTGACCACCCAACTCTCCACCAAGCCCCACCTCCATCACCACCATGACCTGGAGACCCCATTTCTCCACCCCCGACCCCCCTGGAGACCCCAGACCCCACTGGAGACCCCAAAACCCATTGGAGACCCCAACTCTCAATGGAGACCCCAACCCTTGACCACTCAACACTCAATGGAGACCCCACCATGAGCACCCAACATCCACTGGAGACCCTGAAACCCATTGGAGACCCCCAACCCTTGACCACCCAATGCTCAATGGAGACCCCACCACGAGCGCCCAACGTCCACTGGAGACCCCAACTCTCAGTGGAGACCCCAGACCCCAATGGAGACCCCAGACCCCACTGGAGACCCCAACTCCTGACCACCCAACTCTCCACCAAGAGTGACCTCCATCACCACCCCCTGGAGACCCCATTTCTCACCCTTGACCCCCCTGGAGACCCCAACTCTCAATGGAGACCCCACCATGAGCGCCCAACGTCCACTGGAGACCCCAAACCCCACTGGAGACCCCACCATGAGCACCCAACATCCACTGGAGACCCCCGACCCCATTGGAGACCCCAACTCTTGACCACCCAACTCTCTACCAAGCCCCACCTCCATCACCACCATGACCTGGAGACCCCATTTCTCCACCCCCGACCCCCCTGGAGACCCCAGACCCCACTGGAGACCCCAACTCTCAATGGAGACCCCACCATGAGCACCCAACGTCCACTGGAGACCCCAGACCCCATTGGAGACCCCAAAACCCACTGGAGACCCCAAAACCCACTGGAGACCCCAACTCTTGACCACTCAACACTCAATGGAGACCCCACCATGAGCTCCCAACGTCCACTGGAGACCCCAGACCCCACTGGAGACCCCAACTCTCAATGGAGACCCCAACTCCTGACCACCCAACTCTCCACCAAGCCCCACCTCCATCACCACCCCCTGGAGACCCCATTTCTCCACCCCCTGGAGACCCCCCTGGAGACCCCAACTCTCAATGGAGACCCCAGACCCCACTGGAGACCCCCAACTCTCAATGGAGACCCCAACTCTTGACCACCCAACTCTCCACCAAGCCCCACCTCAATCACCACCCCCTGGAGACCCCCATTTCTCCACCCCCAACCCCCCTGGAGACCCCAACTCTCAATGGAGACCCCAACTCCTGACCACCCACTGCTCAATGGAGACCCCACCATGAGCACCCAACGTCCACTGGAGACCCCAGACCCCACTGGAGACCCCAACTCTCAATGGAGACCCCACCATGAGCACCCAACGCCCACTGGAGACCCCAAACCCCACTGGAGACCCCAGACCCCAATGGAGACCCCAAAACCCATTGGAGACCCCACCAGGAGCTCCCAACGTCCACTGGAGACCCCAAACCCCACTGGAGACCCCAGACCCCACTGGAGACCCCAACTCTCAATGGAGACCCCAACTCCTGACCACTCTACAATGGAGACCCCACCATGAGCACCCAACGCCCACTGGAGACCCCAGACCCCACTGGAGACCCCAGACCCCATTGGAGACCTCAACTCTTGACCACTCAACTCTCAATGGAGACCCCACCACAAGCGCCCAACGTCCATTGGAGACCCCAGACCCCCCTGGAGACCCCAACTCTCAATGGAGACCCCACCATGAGCACCCAACATCCACTGGAGACCCTGAAACCCATTGGAGACCCCAACCCTTGACCACCCACTGCTCAATGGAGACCCCACCAGGAGCACCCAATGTCCACTGGAGACCCCAGACCCCACTGGAGACCCCAGACCCCAATGGAGACCCCAACTCCTGACCACCCAACTCTCCACCAAGCCCCACCTCCATCACCACCCCCTGGAGACCCCATTTCTCCACCCTTGACCCCCCTGGAGACCCCAACTCTCAATGGAGACCCCAAACCCCACTGGAGACCCCAACTCTCAATGGAGACCCCAACTCCTGACCACCCAACGTCCCACTGGAGACGACCACCCAACCATGATCACCCAACGTCCACTGGAGACCCCAGACCCCACTGGAGACCCCAACTCTTGACCACTCAACTCTCAATGGAGACCCCACCATGAGCTCCCAACGTCCACTGGAGACCCCAACTCTTGACCACCCAACTCTCCACCAAGCCCCACCTCCATCACCACCCCCTGGAGACCCCCCTGGAGACCCCTCCCCACCCCACCGCGGTCGTTACCGGCCTCGAGACGCCCCCAGTTGATGCTCTTGAAGAAGGGGTGGGCCTTGAGCTGGCCGCAGTCGTTGTCCCGGAAGCCCAGGCGGGCCTGGGGGTCCTTGGCCAGGAGCCCCTCGCAGGCCTCGCGCGCGGCGGCGCTGAACTTCTCCGAGTAGGTCACGGGGTCGTTCAGGATGCGCCGCGTCACCTCCTTGTTCTCCACCTGCGGCACAAACGGGGGGTGCTCCTGGGGGGGTCCCGTTTCTTGGAGGTGCTGGGGGTGTCCTGGAGGTCCTGGGGGGTTTCTCAGAGGTTCTTGGGAGCTTCTGAGGAACGTGGGGAGAGTTTTGGAGGTTCTTGGGAGGTTCTGAGGGACCTGAGGGTGTTCTTGGAGGTTCTTGGGAGGTTCTGAGGGACCTGAGGGTGTTCTTGTCTTGGGGGTTTCTGAAGCTCTTGGAGGTTCTTGGGAGGTTCTAAGGGACCTGAGGAGTTTTTTGGAGGTTCTTGGGAGGTTCTGAGGGACCTGAGGGTGTTCTTGGAGGTTCTTGGGAGGTTCTGAGGGACCTGAGGAGGTTCTTGGAGGTTCTTGGGAGGTTCTGAGGGACCTGAGGAGTTTTTGGAGGTTCTTGGGAGGTTCTGAGGGACCTGGGGGGGGGTTTGGAGGTTCTTGGGAGGTTCTGAGGGACCTGGGGGGGGTTTGGAGGTTCTTGGGAGGTTCTGAGGGACCTGGGGGGGTTTCTCAGAGGTTCTTGGGAGGTTCTGAGGGACCTGAGGGTGTTCTTGGAGGTTCTTGGGAGGTTCTGAGGGACCTGGGGGGTTCTTGGAGGTTCTTGGGAGGTTCTGAGGGACCTGAGGGGGTTCTTGGAGGTTCTTGGGAGGTTCTGAGGGACCTGGGGAGTTTTTGGAGGTTCTTGGGAGGTTCTGAGGGACCTGAGGGTGTTCTTGGAGGTTCTTGGGGGTTTCTGAAGCTCTTGGAGGTTCTTGGGAGGTTCTGAGGGACCTGGGGGGGGATTGGAGGTTCTTGGGGGTTTCTGAAGCTCTTGGAGGTTCTTGGGAGGTTCTGAGGGACCTGGGGGGGTTTCTTGGAGGTTCATGGGGGTTTCTGAAGCTCTTGGAGGTTCTTGGGGGGTTCTGAGGGACCTGAGGAGATTTTTGGAGGGTTTATTGGAAATCTTGGTGTTTCTGAAGCTCCTGGAGGGTTTCTTGGAGGTTCTTGGGAGTTTCTGAAGCTCCTGGAGGGTTTCTTGGAGGTTCTTGGAGTTTCTGAAGCTCCTGGAGGGTTTCTTGGAGGTTCTTGGGGGTTCTGAGGGTCCTGGGACATTTCTGGGAACCCTGAGATGAATTTTGGGGAGTTCCTGGTGGTTCATGTGAGGTTCTTGGGAGGTTTTTGAGAGCCCTCAGATGTTCCTTGGGGTTCCTGGGGGTTCCTGGGGGTTCCTGGGGGGTTCCTGTGGTTCCTGGTGGGTTCCTGAGGGTTCCTGAGGGTTCCTGGTGGGTTCCGGGGGGTTCCTGGTGGGTTCCTGGGAGGTTCCTGTGGTTCCTGGGGGTTCCTGGGGGTTCCTGAAGGTTCCTGGGGGGTTCCTGTGGTTCCTGGTGGGTTCCTGGTGGGTTCCTGGGGGTTCCTGTGGTTCCTGGTGGGTTCCTGAGGGTTCCTAGGGGGTTCCTGGGGGTTCCTGGTGGGTTCCTGGTGGGTTCCTGAGGGTTCCTGGTGGGTTCCTGAGGGTTCCTGGGGGTTCCTGAGGGTTCCCGGGGGTTCCTGGGGGGTTCCTGGGGGTTCCTGGGGGTTCCTGGGGGGTTCCTGAGGGTTCCCGGGGGTTCCTGGTGGGTTCCTGAGGGTTTCTGGGGGGGTTCCTGAGGGTTCGTGAGGGGTTCCTGTGGTTTCTGGGGGTTCTGGGGGGTTCTGGGGGTTCCTGGGGGTTCCTGAGGGTTCCTGGTGGGTTCCTGGGGGTTCCTGTGGTTTCTGGGGGTTCTGGGGGGTTCTGGGGGTGGGGGTCACCTTCTCCCCCCGCCGGCGGAAGGGGCCCTTGGCCTCCAGCATCTCGTAGACCGTCACCCCCAGCGTGAAGTAATCGACCGACCAATCGTAGTCCTCGTTCTTGAGCAGCTCGGGGGCCATGAACCCTGCGGGGACATGGGGACATGGTGGGGGGGGACGGGGACAGGTGACACCGGGGAGAGGACAGGTGACACCAGGGAGGGGACGTGGAGAGGACAGGTGACACCAGGGAGGGGACGTGGAGGGGACAGGTGACACCGGGGAGGGGACGTGGAGGGGACAGGTGACACCGGGGAGGGGACAGGTGACACCAGGGAGGGGACGTGGAGAGGACAGGTGACACCAGGGAGGGGACGTGGAGGGGACAGGTGACACCGGGGAGGGGACGTGGAGAGGACAGGTGACACCGGGGAGGGGACAGGTGACACCGGGGAGGGGACGTGGAGAGGACAGGTGACACCGGGGAGGGGACAGGTGACACCGGGGAGGGGACATGGAGAGGACAGGTGACACCGGGGACGGGACGTGGAGAGGACAGGTGACATTGGGGAGGGGACAGGTGACACCAGGGAGGGGGACGTGGAGGGGACAGGTGACACCGGGGAGGGGAGGTGGAGAGGACAGGTGACATTGGGGAGGGGACGTGGAGAGGACAGGTGACACCAGGGAGGGGACATGGAGAGGACAGGTGACATTGGAGAGCCCCGTGGGATCTCCAGGGGGTGCCCAGGTGATGGGGGTCGGGTGACTCGGGGGGACGCGCGTGACGTTGGGGTGACCTGGGGGGACAATGAGGGGACACGGGGGACCAGAGGGGACACGGGGGGAGGACAGGGGACCAGAGGGGACCAGAGGGGACACTGGAATCTGGTGGGGGGGACTTGGGCCATTGGTGGGGCTTCCCATGTCCTCATTACACCCAAGGGACCCCACCAGTGTCCCCTCCTGGTGTCCCCAGTGTCCCCAGTGTCCCCAGTGTCCCCTCCTGGTGTCCCCAGTGTCCCCTGTCCCCTCCTGGTGTCCCCTCCTGGTGTCCCCAGTGTCCCCTGTCCCCACCTGGGGTCCCGGCGTAGCCGCGGGTTTTGCTCTCTCCGTCCTTGAGCTCCACGGCCAAGCCCATGTCGGACAGACGGACGTGACCTGGACAGCAGGGACACAACCATGAGTGACCATCAGTGACCACCAGTGACCATTGGTGACCACCAGTGACCACCAGTGACCATCAGTGACCATTGGTGACCATCAGTGACCACCGGTGACCATCAGTGACCTCCAGTGACCATTGGTGACCACCAGTGACCACCAGTGACCATCAGTGACCATCAGTGACCATCGGTGACCACCAGTGACCATCAGTGACCACCGTTGACCAACATCCCCATGTCCCCTTTGTTTCCCACATCACCAATGTCCCAAACGTCCCAATGTCCCCAATGTCTCCAATATCCCAAAGTCCTCAATGTCCCCCCAATGTCCTGACGTCCCCCCAATGTCCCCAATGTCCCCAACATCCCCAATGTCCCCAATGTCCCCGATGTCCCCAATGTCCCCAATGTCCCCAATGTCCCCAACATCCCCAACGTCCCCAATGTCCCCAATGTCCCCAGTGTCCCCAATGTCCCCGATGTCCCCAATGTCCCCAATGTCCCCAATGTCCCCAATGTCCCCAACATCCCCAATGTCCCCAATGTCCCCAATGACCCCAATGACCCCAATGTCCCCAGTGTCCCCAGTGTCCCCAATGTCCCCAATGTCCCCAATGTCCCCCAGCTGTCACCGGCATCATCCAGCAGGACGTTCTCGGGTTTGAGGTCGCGGTAGACGATGCGGTGCTGGTGGAGGTGCTCCAGCCCCAGCAGGACCTGATGTCCCCAATGTCCCCAATGTCCCCAATGTCCCCAACATCCCCAATGTCCCCCAATGTCCCCAATGTCCCCAGTGTTCCCAACGTCCCCAATGTCCCCAATGTCCCCAATGTCCCCAATGTCCCCGATGTCCCCAATGTCCCCAATGTCCCCAATGTCCCCAATGTCCCCAATGTCCCCGATGTCCCCACTGTCCCCAATGTCCCCGATGTCCCCAATGTCCCCAATGTCCCCGGTGTCCCCAATGTCCCCAATGTCCCCGATGTCCCCAGTGTCCCCCAGCTGTCACCGGCGTCGTCCAGCAGGACGTTCTCGGGTTTGAGGTCGCGGTAGACGATGCGGTGCTGGTGGAGGTGCTCCAGCCCCAGCAGGACCTGATGTCCCTGATGTCCCCAATGTCCCCAGTGTCCCCAATGTCCCCAATGTCCCCAATGTCCCCAATGTCCCCAGTGTCCCCAATGTCCCCAATGTCCCCAATGTCCCCAATGTCCCCAGTGTCCCCAATGTCCCCAATGTCCCCAATGTCCCCAATGTCCCCAGTGTCCCCAATGTCCCCAATGTCCCCAATGTCCCCGATGTCCCCAACATCTCCAACATCTCCAACATCTCCAACATCCCCAATGTCCCCAACATCCCCAACGTCCCCAATGTCCCCAATGTCCCCAATGTCCCCAATGTCCCCAGTGTCCCCAATGTCCCCAATGTCCCCAATGTCCCCAACATCCCCAATGTCCCCAGTGTCCCCCAGCTGTCACCGGCATCGTCCAGCAGGACGTTCTCGGGTTTGAGGTCGCGGTAGACGATGCGGTGCTGGTGGAGGTGCTCCAGCCCCAGCAGGATCTGCGCCGTGTAGAAAACCGCCCGCGGCTCGGCGAAGCCGGGGTTCTCCTCGTCCACGTTGTAGATGTGGTACCTGGGGACATCAGGGGACATCGGGGGACATTGAGGGGACACCACAGTGACACCCTGGGGACACCACAGGGACACCCTGGGGACACCACAGGGACACCCTGGGGACACCAGCGCTCACGGCTCTGCAAACCCCAGGTTCTGCTCGTCCATGTTGTAGATGTGGTACCTGGAGACATTGGGGACATCGGGGGACATTGGGGACATCGAGGAGACATTGGGGACACTGAGGGGGCAATGGGGACATTGAGGACATTGAGGGGACATTGGGGACATTGGGGACATCGAGGACATTTGGGACATTTGGGGACATTTGGGGACATTGGGGGACATCGAGGACATTGGGGACATTGGGGACATCGGGGACATTTGGGACATTGGGGACATTGAGGGGACATCGGGGACATTTGGGGACATCAGGGACATCGGGGACATTGGGGACATGGGGACATTTGGGGATATTTGGGACATTGAGGGGACATCGGGGACATCTGGGGACATCAGGGACATTGAGGGGACATTTGGGACATTGGGGACATTTGGGACATTGGGGACATTTAAGGACATTTGGGGACATTTGGGACATTGGGGACATTTGGGACATTTGGGGACATTTAAGGACATTTGGGGACACTGGGGACGTTGTGGTGGACACAGCAGGGACACGGCCAGGACACAATCAGCGTGTGCCACCGGCGCGGTGGCTGTGGGGACGTTCTGGGGACACTGAGGATGCCACAGGCCCTGGAGAGACGCTGGGGACACACCGAGGACACGGGGACACGCCAGCCCCTGAGGGTGTGACACGGAGACCCCAGCACTGCCCGTGTCCCCTTTGTCCCCGTCACGTGTGACACACGGCAAGGCCGGGCTGGACGCGGTGACAGGAGAAACGCGCTGAGGTCACAGCAGGGTCACACAGAGGTGACACCAAGGTCACACAGAGGTCACAGCAGGGTCACACAGAGGTCACACAGAGGTCACACAGCGGTCACACCAAAGGGACACCAGGGTCACAACCAGGGGACACCAGGGTCACACCAAGGTCACACAGAGGTCACACAGAGGTCACACCAGGGTCACACAGTGGTCACACCAAGGGGACACCAGGGTCACACAGAGGTCACACCAAGGGGCCACGCCAAGGGGACACTAAAGCCATATCAAGGTCACACCAGGGTCACACAGAGATCAAACCAAGGGGACACCAGGGTCACACCAAGGTCACACCAAGGCCACACCAGGGTCACACCAAGGGGACTCCAGGGTCACACAGAGATCAAACCAAGAGGACACCAGGGTCACACCAGGGTCACACCAAGGGGACACCAGGGGGATACCAGGGTCACACCAGGGTCACACCAAGGCCACACCAGGGTCACACCAAGGGGACTCCAGGGTCACACAGAGGTCAAACAGAGGTCAAACCAAGGGGACACCAGGGTCACTCCAAGGGGACACCAAAGCCATACCAGGGTCACACCAGGGTCACAGCAGGGTCATGCCAGGGTCACACCAGGGTCACACCAGGGTCACACCAAGGCCACATCAAGGTCACACCAAGATCACACCAAGGTCAATCCAAAGCCATGCCAAGATCCCACCAGGGTTCCACCAAGGGGACACCAAGGCCACACCAGGGTCACACCAGGGTCACACAGAGGCCACACCAAGGTGACACTAAAGCAGGTCAAGGTCACACCAGGGTCACAGAGGTCCCACCAAGGGGACACCAGGGTCACACCAAGGGGACACCAGGGTCACACCAAGGGGACACCAAAGCCACACCAGAGTCACACTAAGGTGACACCAGAAGCATGTCAAGGCCACACCAGGGTCACACCAGGGTCACACAGAGGTCACACCAAGGGGACACCAGGGTCACACAGAGGTCACACCAAGGGGACACCAGGGTCACACCAAGGCCACACCAAGATCACCCCAAGGCCACCCCAAGGCCACCCCAGTGTGTCCCCAAGGCCACCGCAGGCCGCGTACCGCAGGTCGCCGCCGTTCATGATGGTCATGACGAGGCAGAGGTCGGTCTTGGTCTGGAAGGCGCAGGCCAGGGACACGATGAAGCGGCTGTGGACGCGCGCCAGGATCCGCTTCTCCACCAGCGCCGCCTGCGCCGGACGGGGACACGGCGGGGACACGGCGGGGACACGACAAGGACACGGCGGGGACGTGGGATGGCACCGACAGGGACAGGGACGGGGGACAGAGACAAAGACAGACACGTCAGGGATGTGGGACGGCACCACCGTGGACAGGGACAGGGACAGGGACAGGGACAGGGACACGGCGGGGACACGGCGGGGACACGACAAGGACATGGCGGGGACGTGGGATGGCACCGACAGGGACAGGGGGACAGGGACAAAGACAGGGACACGTCAGGGATGTCGGATGGCACCACTGTGGACAGGGACAGGGACAGGGACAGAGACAGGGACAGGGACAGGGACAGGGACAGGGACAGGGACACACCAGGGACACATCAGGACATAGGATGGCACCACCAGGGACAGGGACAGGGACAGGGACAGGGACACTGTGGGAACATGGCGGGGACACGTCAGGGACATGGGATGGCACCAACATGGACGGGGACAGGGGGACAGGGACAAAGACAGGGACAGGGACAGGGACAGGGACAGGGACAGGGACAGGGACAGGGACAGGGACAGGGACAGGGACAGGAGCAGGGACAGGGACACATCAGGACACGGGATGGCACCACCATGGACACGGAGTGTAGAGAGGGGGGACAGGGACCGGGACATGCCAAGGACACGCAGGTGGCACACGCCGAGGGACGTGGGGACCAAGGGACATCTGAGGGGACAGAGGGACAGATGTGGGGACAGAGGAACAGGTCTGGGGACAGAGGGATGGATTTGGGGACAGAGGGACAGGTTTGAGGACAGAGGGACATATTTGGGGACAGAGGGACAGATTTGGGGACAGAGGGACATTTGAGGGGACAGAGGGACATATTTGAGGACAGAGGGACAGATTTGGGGACAGAGGGACATATTTGAGGACAGAGGGACAGATTTGGGGACAGAGGGACATTTGAGGGGACAGAGGCACCCCCGTGGGCACCGAGGCACCGCTGAGGGGACAGAGGGACATTTGAGGGGACAGAGGGACAGGTTTGGGGACAGAGGGACTGATTTGGGGACAGAGGGCCATTTGAGGGGACAGAGGGACAGGTTTGGGGACAGAGAGACTGATTTGGGGACAGAGGGACATCCAAGGGGACTTGCCGGGGTCAGAGGCACCACTGAGGGGACCAAGGGGTGAATTTGAGGACAGAGGGACAGGTTTGGGGACAGAGGGACAGGTTTGGGGACAGAGGGACAGGTTTAGGGGACGAAGGGACAGGTTTGGGGACAGAGGGACTGATCTGGGGACAGAGGAACAGATGTGGGGACAGACATCCAAGGGGACAGAGGGACAGATTTGGGGACAGAGGAACAGATTTGAGGACAGAGGGACATTTGAGGAGACAGAGGGACAGGTTTGGGGACAGAGGGACAGGTTTGAGGACAGAGGGACAGATTTGGGGACAGAGGGACAGGTTTGGGGACAGAGGGACAAGTTTAGGGACAGAGGGACATATCTGAGGACAGAGGGACAGGATTTGAGGACAGAGGGACATTTGAGGGGACAGAGGGACATTTGAGGGGACAAAGGGACAGATTTGGGGACAGAGGGACATTTGAGGGGACAGAGGGACCCCCCTGGGGACAGCCGGCGGCCCCCACCTCGTATCCCTTGCGCTTCTTGAGGCGTTTCTTGTTGAGGCGTTTGTTGGCGTACATCTTGCCGGTGGCGCGGCGCTGGCAGGCGCAGACCTCGCCGAAGCCGCCCTTGCCCAGCACGCGGAACTCGGCGAAGGCGTCGGCGTTGACGGCCTGGCCCTCCAGCCACTTGAACTGCACGAAGCGGCTGAACTCGGGCGAGGCGCGGTACGGCGCCCACGCCGCCGCCTCCAGGTGTGCCAGCAGCTCCCGCCGCGCCTGCGCGAAGGCGTCGCCCGGCGTCGCGGAACCTGAGGGGCGGCGGGGGACGGTTACGGGGGTGTCACGGCCGCCGAGATCGGCACAGGCGGTGTTGGGGTGTCGTGGCCACAGTTGGGGTGTCATGGTGGCCAATACCATCATGGCCACCGTTGGGGTGTCATGGCCACAGCTGGGGTGTCATGGCCGTGGTTGGGGTGTCATGGCCGCTGAGATCATCACAGACATTGTTGGGGTGTCATGGCCGTGGTTGGGGTGTCATGGCCACCATCAGCATATCATGGCCACCAACATCGTCATGGTCACCGTTGGGGTGTCATGGCCGTGGTTGGGGTGTCATGGCTGCCATTGGGGTGTCATGGTCACCATTGGGGTGTCATGGCCGTGGTTGGGGTGTCATGGCCACCATCAGCATATCATGGCCGCCAACATCGTCATGGCCACCATTGGGGTGTCATGGTGGCCAATGCCATCATGGCCACTGTAGGGGGTGTCATGGTGGCCAACATGATCATGGCCACCGTTGGGGTGTCATGGCTGCAGTTGGGGTGTCATGGCCGTGGTTGGGTTGTCATGGCTGCCATTGGTGTGTCATGGCCACCATTGGGGTGTCATGGCCACCATTGGGGTGTCATGGCCGTGGTTGGGTTGTCATGGCCATGGTTGGGGTGTCATGGCCACCATTGGGGTGTCATGGCCGTGGTTGGGGTGTCATGGCCACCATCAGCATATCATGGCCACCAACATCGTCATGGCCACCGTTGGGGTGTCATGGTGGCCAATGCCATCATGGCCACCGTTGGGGTGTCATGGCTGCAGTTGGGGTGTCATGGCTGCCGAGATCGGCACAGGCGGTGTTGGGGTGTCGTGGCCACCGTTGGGGTGTCATGGTGGCCAATACCATCATGGCCACCGTTGGGGTGTCACGGCCGCCGAGATCGGCACAGGCGGTGTTGGGGTGTCGTGGCCGTGGTTGGGGTGTCATGGCCACCATTGGGGTGTCATGGCTGTGGTTGGGGTGTCATGGCTGCAGTTGGGGTGTCATGGCCACCATTGGGGTGTCATGGCTGCCAACATCATTGTGGCCACCATGTTGATGTCATGGCTACCAATGAGGTGTCATGTCCACCATATTGGTGTCGTGTCCACCATGTTGGTGCTGTGTCCACCATATTGGTACCATGTCGGCCATGTTGAGATCTCATGTCCGCCATGTTGGTGCCATGACCACCATATTGGTGCCATGACCACCATATTGGTGTCATGTCGGCCATATTGGTGTCATGTCCGCCATGTTGGTGTCAGTCGGCCATATTGGTGTCATGTCCGCCATATTGGTGTCATGTCGGCCATATTGGTGTCATGTCGGCCATATTGGTCTCATGTCCACCATGTTGGTGCCATGACCACCATATTGGTGTCATGTCGGCCATATTGGTGTCATGTCCACCATATTGGTGCCGTGGTAGCCATGTTGACATCACAGCCGCCATATTGGCGCCGTGTCACCCCAATCGGTGCCACATCCGCCATATTGGCACCACACCCACCATGTTGGGTGCTACATCCGCCATTTTGGCACCGTATCAGCCCCGCCAACGCCCCATCCGCCATTTTGTCAGCCCCCCACGCCACCCCTCACCTGCTGGCGGGGCGGTGGCGGCGGCGCTGAGGAACCCGCAGTGCTCGGACCCTCCCGGCGTGAAGAACCGGCTCCGCAGCCGCTTGGCCGACGCCTCCCTCTCCGCGTCCTCGCACTGCTCGAAGGCCTCGATCTCCGACCACAACGCCCCGGCCGCGGCGAATTCCGGCGCTCCCTCCAGGAACCTCCGGAAGAGCAGCTTCCCGATGGGCTGATCCACGCACTGCCACCGGAACGACGTGTCCTGGCCGCCATCTTGGGTGTGGCCGGGCGGGGCGCCGTTGGGGGCTCCGGGACCCCCGTTTTGGGTGCCGGCGGTGCCGCCCAGTTGGGCGCGCAGGGCCTCGCACTGGGAGATGTGGGGCAGGCGGAGCCGCGCCTTGGAGCGCCGGTCCTTGCCGCCCCCGCCGGGGCCGCCGCGGGCCGACACGTAGGCCGAGTTGGCCACCACCGTCTCCAGACCCCCGATGTCCATGGCTGCCGGGGGGGGGAGGGGGCGTGGGACGCCTGGAGGGGGCTGGAAAAGGGGAGGGGGGGACCAGTGGGACCAGGGGAGGGACTGGGGGGCACTGGTGGGACATTCTGGGGGGGCTGGGGGTCCGTTGTGTGACATTTGGGGGGGTCTGGGGGTCCCTCCTGTGACATTTGGGGGGGTCTGGGGGTCCCTTGTGTGACATTTGGGGGGCTCTGGGGTGGGGAGGGGTCCCTCGTGTGACATTTGGGGATTTTGGGGGGTCCCTCGTGTGACATTTGGGGGGGTCTGGGGGTCCCTCCTGTGACATTTGGGGGGTCTGGGGGGGTTGGGGGGTCCCTCCTGTGACATTTGGGGGTCCCTCGTGTGACACTTGGGGGGGTCTGGGGGTCCCTCGTGTGACATTTGGGGGGGTCTGGGGGTCCCTCCTGTGACATTTGGGGGTCTGGGGGTCCCTCCTGTGACATTTGGGGATTTTGGGGGGTGTCAGGGTGGGCTCTGGGGTGGGGAGGGGTCCCTCGTGTGACATTTGGGGGGTCTGGGGGTCCCTCCTGTGACATTTGGGGGGTCTGGGGGGGTTGGGGGGTCCCTCCTGTGACATTTGGGGATCTTGGGGGGTCCCTTGTGTGACATTTGGGGGGGTCTGGGGGTCCCTCGTGTGACATTTGGGGGGGTCTGGGGGTCCCTCCTGTGACATTTGGGGGGTCTGGGGGTCCCTCCTGTGACATTTGGGGGGGTCTGGGGGTCCCTCCTGTGACATTTGGGGATTTTGGGGGGTCCCTCCTGTGACATTTGGGGGGTCTGGGGGGGTTGGGGGGTCCCTCCTGTAACATTTGGGGATTTTGGGGGGTCCCTTGTGTGACATTTGGGGGGGTCTGGGGTCCCTCCTGTGACATTTGGGGGGTCTGGGGGGGGTTGGGGGGTCCCTCCTGTGACATTTGGGGGGATCTGGGGTGGTCTCTGGGGTGGGGGGAGGGGTCCCTCTCGCCCGCACGTGGATGTGACCACGCCCCTCCCCCCGCCCACCCCGGATTAACCCCGCCCCCCCCTCGCTCTTAAAGGGCCCGCGCTATAATTAGCGTAAGCGGCTCAGCGCGTGCCTAAGCCGCTTTCCCGGCCCCTCCCCCCCCCCCGCGACCCCTCCCCTCCCCCCCGCGACCCCTCCCCTCCCCCCCGCGACCCCCGGGGGTTCCCGACAGGTCACACCTCCCCCCTCCCCCCCAAAAAAACGGGGGCCACCCCCGCACCCCTCCCCCCCCCATCCAGGTGGGGTGGATCCTACGGGGGGGGGGGGAGGGGAGGGGAGGGGTCACCCACTCCCCGCGGGACCCCCGCCCCTTTTGGGGTCGCTGGTGTGTCCAGGAGACCCCCGACCCTGAGGGACCCCCCACCCCTGGAGACCCCCTCCAAATCCACGGACCCCCCCACCCCTGGGGACCCCCACCCCAAATCCACGGACCCCCCCCACCCCTGGGGACCCCCACCCCAAATCCACGGACCCCCCCACCCCTGGGGACCCCCACCCCAAATCCACGGACCCCCCCACCCCTGGGGACCCCCACCCCCGGAGACCCCCCCCAATTAACCCCAGGTACCCCCGGACATCCAGGACCCCCCCCAGGATCTCCCCCTCTCGGGGACCCCCCCGCGATGACCCCAGGACCCCCCCCCGCCCCCCCCCCGACACCCCTGACCTCTGACCCCACCCTGAGACCACCCCCCCCCCAAACCCAGGACCCCCCACTTGGGGACCCCTCCCCACATTAACCCCAGGGGGCGTCCAGGACCCCCCAGGGGAGCCCCCCACCCCCTCCCCCCCTCCCCCTCCCGCGAAACCCCCTCAGCGACCCCTCCCCCTTCATTCCTCAGGGACCCCCAACCCCACCAGAGACCCCCAGACACCCCCAAAGACCCCCAGGGACCCCCAGGGACCCCCGACCCCAGAGACCCCCAGAGACCCCAGAGACCCTCAGGACCCCCAGAGGCCCCCAGAGACCCCCAGAGACCCCCGACCCCAGAGACCCCCAGGGACCCCCAGGGACCCCCAGAGACCCCCAGAGGCCCCCAGAGACCCCCAGGGACCCCCAGAGACCCCCAGAGACCCCCAGGGACCCTCAGGGACCCCCGACCCCAGAGCACCCAGAGACCCCCAGAGACCCCCAAAGACCCCAAAGACTTCCAGAGACCTCCAGAGACCCCCAGGGACCCCCGACCCCAGAGACCCTCAGGGACCCCCAGAGACCCCCAGGGACCCCCACGGACCCCCACGGACCCCCAGGACCCCCGACCCCAGAGCACCCAGAGACCCCCAGAGACCCCAGGGACCCCCGACCCCAGAGCACCCGGATGTCCGGGACCCCCCCACGCCCCCCGCCCCCCCCGGGGACCCCCCCACGCCCCCCGCCCCCCCGGGGGACCCCCCGCTCTCACCCGCGCAGCTGCCCCGGCCCTCGGCGGGTCCCGGTGCCCCGGGGCGGATTAGCCCCGCCCGGGGATTAAAACAAATCCCCCGGGGGCGGCCACCCCCCGACCGACCCCCCCCAAATCCCCTCAGCCCCCCCCTCACAACCACCCGGGGCTTCGGACCCCCCCCTCACTGATCCCGGGGATCGAACCCCCCCCAAAATGATCCGGGACCCCCCCAAATGATCCGGGACCCCCCCAAATGATCCGGACCCCCCCAAATGATCCCGGGGGTTCGGACAGCCGGGACCCCCCCAAAATGATCCGGGACCCCCCCAAATGATCCCGGGGGTTCAGACAGCCGGGACCCCCCCCAAAGGATCCGGGAACCCCCCCCTCACTGATCCCGGGGGGTTCAGACAGGCCGGGACCCCCCCCCAAATGATCCGGGACCCCCCAAATGATCCCGGGGGGTTCAGACAGGCCGGGACCCCCCCCCAAATGATCCGGGACCCCCCCCGAATGATCCGGGACCCCCCCCAAATGATCCGGGACCCCCCCTCACTGATCCCGGGGGGTTCAGACAGCCGGGACCCCCCCCATTAACCCCGGGGACCCCCCCCAAATGATCCCGGGGGGCTCAGACAGCCGGGACCCCCCCCAAATGATCCGGGACCCCCCCAGATGATCCGGGACCCCCCCCGAATGATCCGGGACCCCCCCAAATGATCCGGGACCCCCCGCAAATGAGCCGGGACCCCCCCCGAATGATCCCGGGGGGTTCAGACAGCCGGGGACCCCCCCCCCAAATGATCCGGGACCCCCCCCAAATGATCCGGGACCCCCCCAAATGACCCCGGGGGGTTCAGACAGCCGGGACCCCCCCAAATGATCCGGGACCCCCCCAAATGATCCGGGACCCCCCCCAAATGATCCCGGACTCCCCCTCAGTGATCCCAGGGGGTTCAGACAGACGGGACCCCCCAAAATGGTCCGGGACCCCCCCAAAATGATCCGGGACCCCCCCCAATGATCCCGGGACCCCTCCCCATTAATCCCGGGGGGTTCAGACAGCCGGGACCCCCCCCATTAACCCCGGGGACCCCCCCCAAATGATCCGGGACCCCTCCCCATTAACCCCGGGGACCCCCCCAAATGATCCCGGGGGGATCCAGGAGTCCGGGACCCCTCCCCAGATGGATCCCGGGGGTCCCCCCCAGGAGCCGGGGGCTCGAGACCCCCTCCCCGAATTGACTGGGGGAAGAGCCGGGAATTCGGGAATTCCCCCATGGATCGGGGAAATCCCGGGAATTCGGGAATTCCCGGGAATTCGGAAACCCCCGGGAATTCGGGACCCCTCCCCGTGGATGGGGGAAATCCCGGGAATTCGGGAACCCCCCCGGGAATTCGGGAAATCCCGGGAATTCGGGGAAATCCTCGGGAATTCGGGACCCCTCCCCATGGATCGGGAAAACACCGGGAATTCCGGAAACCCCCGAAAATTCGGGAATCCCCCGGAATTCGGAATCCCTCGGGAATTCGCGACCCCTCCCCATGGATCAGGGAAATCCTGGGAATTCGCGACCCCTCCCCACGGAAGGGGGAACATCAGGGGATTCGGGATTCCCCCGAAAATTCGGGAACCCCCCGGGAATTCGGGAATCCCCCTATGGATCGGGGAACCCCCGGGAATTCGGGGGGGAAATCCCCGGGAATTCGGGAATCCCCCCATGGATCGGGGAACCCCCGGGAATTCCGGGACTTCCCCTAAAATTCGGGAAATCCCCGGGAATTCGGGACCCCCCCGGGAATTCGCGACCCCTCCCCATGGATCGGGGAACCCCCTGGAATTCCGGGACTTCCCCGAAAATTCGGGAACCCCCCCGGGAATTCGGGAATCCCCCCATGGATCGGGGAAATCCCCGGGAATTCGGGACCACCCCCCCCCCCCACCAGGGAATTCGGGGAAACCCCCGGGAATCCGGGACCCCCCCGGGAATTCGGGACATCCCGGGAATCCGAGACCCCCCCCGGGAATCCGTGACCCCCCCCGGGAACCCGGGACCCCCTCCCGGTGTTTGGGGGGGCCCTGCGGGGGGGTCCGGGGGGGTTTTGGCCGCCGCCGCCGCCCGGGACGCGCCGTTACCGGGGAGCGGCGAGAGCTCGGCCGGGAACGCGCGGCCGGACGGGGCCCCCCCGGGAACTTCTGGAGCCCCCCCGGGACCTCCGGGAGCCCCCCCGGGATCCTTGGGAGCCCCCCCGGGACCTTCTGGAGCCCCCCGAATCCTTCTGGAGCCCCCCAAATCCTTGGGAGCCCCCCCGAATCCTTCTGGAGCCCCCCGGGACCTCCGGGAGCCCCCCCGGATCCTTGGGAGCCCCCCCGGATCCTTCTGGAGCCCCCCCGGGAACTTCTGGAGCCCCCCCGATCCTTGGGAGCCCCCCAGACCCTTCTGGAGCCCCCCCAAATCCTTGGGAGCCCCCCGGGACCTTCTGGAGCCCCCCCGGATCCTTGGGAGCCCCCGCGGGACCTTGGGATCCCCCCCAGACCCTTCTGGAGCCCCCCCGGGACCTCCGGGAGCCCCCCGGATCCTTGGGAGCCCCCCCAGACCCTTCTGGAGCTCCCCCGGGACCTTCTGGAGCCCCCCCGATCCTTGGGAGCCCCCCCGGGACCTTGGGATCCCCCCAGATCCTTCTGGAGCCCCCCCGGGACCTTCTGGAGCCCCCCCGGGACCTTCGGGAGCCCTCCCGGGACCCCCCCCGGATCCTTGGGAGCCCCCCCAGACCCTTCTGGAGCCCCCCCAGACCCTTCTGCAGCCCCCCAGATCCTTCGGGAGCCCCCCCGGATCTTTCTGGAGCCCCCCGGGACCTCCGGGAGCTCCCCGGGACCTCCGGGAGCCCCCCGGGACCTTGGGACCCCCCCCCAAATCCTTGGGAGCCCCCCGGGACCTTCTGGAGCCCCCCCGGGACCTCCGGGAGCCCCCCCGAATCCTTGGGAGCCCCCCCGGGACCTTCTGGAGCCCCCGCGGGACCTTCTGGAGCCCCCCGGATCCTTGGGACCCCCCCCCGGAATTCCTGAGCCCCCCCCGGGCGATTCCGCCCCCTTCGAGCCCCCCCAAACTTGACCCCCCCCCCCCCCAAATTTGAGCCCCTCGGGACTCCTCAGCCCCTCCCCCAAATTCCTGCGACCCCTCCCCCCAAATTCCTGCGACCCCTCCCCCAAATTCCTGCGACCCCTCCCCCAAATTCTGCCCCTCCCCCAAATTCCTGCGACCCCTCCCCCAAATTCCTGCCCCTCCCCCCAAATTCCTGCCCCTCCCCCCAAATTCCTGCGACCCCTCCCCCAAATTCCTGCCCCTCCCCCCAAATTCCTGCCCCTCCCCAAATTCCTGCGACCCCTCCCCCAAATTCCTGCGACCCCTCCCCCAAATTCCTGCCCTCCCCCCAAATTCCTGCCCCTCCCCCAAATTCCTGCGACCCCTCCCCCAAATTCCTGCCCCTCCCCCCAAATTCCTGCCCCTCCCCCAAATTCCTGCGACCCCTCCCCCAAATTCCTGCCCCTCCCCCCAAATTCCTGCCCTCCCCCAAATTCCTGCGACCCCTCCCCCAAATTCCTGCCCCTCCCCCCCCAAACCTCCCCCCCCCCCCGGTGTGAGGAGGGGTCTCTGGGGGGTTCCCAGTTTGGGACTGGGTGAACTGGGAGCGGAACTGGGAGCGTGGGGGGGTCTCCCCCGGGGTGGGGGAGGGGAGCAGACGTGACCTGGAGTGACCCCGCGCAGGCCCCGCCCCCAATTAGCCCCGCCCCTCCCCCCCCTCGTTAATTACAGCGCGAGGAGAGCCCAGCCTGGGTGGTCCAAGGGCTCCCAGTAAACACCAGTGCTCCCAGTTACCCCCAGTAACCTCCCAGTGCTCCCAGTAACCCCCCAGTAACCCTCCAGTGCTCCCAGTAACCCCCCAGTGCTCCCAGTAACCCCCCAGTAACCCCCCAGTAACCTCCCAGTGCTCCAGTAAACACCAGTGCTCCCAGTAACCCCCAGTAACCTCCCAGTGCTCCAGTAACCCCCCAGTAACCTCCCAGTAACCTCCCAGTGCTCCCAGTAACCCCCCAGTAACCTCCCAATAACCCCCAGTAACCTCCCAGTAAACACCAGTGCTCCCAGTAACCCCCCAGTCACCTCCCAGTGCTCCCAGTAACCCCCAGTAACCTCCCAGTAACCCCCAGTAACCCCCAGTAACCTCCCAGTGCTCCCAGTAACCCCAGTTCCCTTTCCCAGTGCTCCCAGTCCCCCCCAGTGCTCCCAGTGCTCCCAGTTCCCATTCCCAGTGCTCCCAGTAACCCCCCAGTAACCTCCCAGTGCTCCCAGTAACCCCCAGTAACCTCCCAGTGCTCCCAGTAACCCCAGTTCCCTTTCCCAGCGCTCCCAGTCCCCCCCAGTGCTCCCAGTGCTCCCAGTGCTCCCAGTTCCCATTCCCAGTGCTCCCAGTAACCCCCCAGTGCTCCCAGTTCCATTCCCAGTGCTCCCAGTAACCCCCCAGTGCTCCCAGTAACCCCCCAGTGCTCCCAGTGCTCCCAGTTCCCATTCCCAGTGCTCCAGTCACCTCCCAGTGCTCCCAGTTCCCTCTCCCACTGCTCCCAGTTCCCTTTCCCAGTGCTCCCAGTGCTCCCAGTTCCCTCTCCCAGTGCTCCCAGTTCCCGTACCCAGTGCTCCCAGTTCCCTTTCCCAGTGCTCCCAGTAACCCCCCAGTGCTCCCAGTGCTCCCAGTTCCCGTTCCCAGTGCTCCCAGTAACCCCCCAGTGCTCCCAGTTCCCCCTCAGTGCTCCCAGTAACCCCCAGGCATTCCCAGTGCTCCCAGTTCCTGTTCCCAGTGCTCCCAGTCCCCCCCAGTGCTCCCAGTTCCCATTCCCAGTGCTCCCAGTTCCCGTACCCAGTACTCCCAGTAACCCCCCAGTGCTCCCAGTTCCTGTTCCCAGTGCTCCCAGTCCCCCCAGTGCTCCCAGTTCCCTTTCCAGTGCTCCCAGTTCCCTCTCCCAGTGCTCCCAGTAACCCCCAGGCATTCCCAGTGCTCCCAGTTCCTGTTCCCAGTGCTCCCAGTCCCCCCCAGTGCTCCCAGTTCCCATTCCCAGTGCTCCCAGTTCCCGTACCCAGTGCTCCCAGTAACCCCCAGTCACCTCCCAGTGCTCCCAGTAACCCCCCAGTGCTCCCAGTTTCCCATTCCCAGTGCTCCCAGTTCCCCCCCAGTGCTCCCAGTAACCCCCCAGTGCTCCCAGTGCTCCCAGTTCCCTCTCCCAGTGCTCCCAGTTCCCTCTCCCAGTGCTCCCAGTTCCCTCTCCCAGTGCTCCCAGTGCTCCCAGTTCCCTATCCCAGTGCTCCCAGTTCCCTCTCCCAGTGCTCCAGTGCTCCCAGTTCCCTCTCCCAGTGCTCCCAGTTCCCCCCCCAGTGCTCCCAGTGCTCCCAGTTCCCTCTCCCAGTGCTCCCAGTCTCCTCCGCTCCCCTCCCCGCGCGGCCCCTTTAAGACCCCCCCCACCCCCATCCCCAAATCTCTCAATGGGGACGGTGGGAACCGCCGGGGAGGCCACGCCCCCTCATTTGCATAAACCCCCTTATATGGCAGAAGGGGGCGGGGCGAAGCGCTGGGGGCGTGGCCTGGCGCGGTCTAAGGGGCGTTTAAACCTTGATTAGCATAAGGGGCGTGGCCTTTGGGGTGTTATTAGCATAAGGGGCGTGGCCTGTGGGCAGTTTGGGGTGTTATTAGCATAAGGGGCGTGGCCTGTGGGTTCTCTGGGGGTGTTATTAGCATAAGGGGCGTGGCCTGTGGAATCTTTGGGGTGTTATTAGCATAAGGGGCGTGGCCTGTGGGCAGTGTGGGGTGTTATTAGCATAAGGGGCGTGGCCTGTGGGCAGTGTGGGGTGTTATTAGCATAAGGGGCGTGGCCTGCGGGCTCTCTGGGGTGTTATTAGCATAAGGGGCGTGGCCTATGGGCGGTGTGGGGTGTTATTAGCATAAGGGGCGTGGCCTGTGGGCTGTGTGGGGTGTTATTAGCATAAGGGGCGTGGCCTGTGGGCTGTGTGGGGTGTTATTAGCATAAGGGGCGTGGCCTGTGGGCTGTTTGGGGTGTTATTAGCATAAGGGGCGTGGCCTGTGGGCTGTGTGGGGTGTTATTAGCATAAGGGCGTGGCCTGTGGGCTGTTTGGGGTGTTATTAGCATAAGGGGCGTGGCCTGTGGGCTGTGTGGGGTGTTATTAGCATAAGGGGCGTGGCCTGTGGGCTGTGTGGGGTGTCATTAGCATAAGGGGCGTGGCCTTTGGGTGGTTTGGGGTGTTATTAGCATAAGGGGCGTGGCCTGTGGGCTGTGTGGGGTGTTATTAGCATAAGGGGCGTGGCCTGTGGGCAGTTTGGGGTGTTATTAGCATAATGGGCGTGGCCTGTGGGCTGTGTGGGGTGTTATTAGCATAAGGGGCGTGGCCTGTGGGCGGTTTGGGGTGTTATTAGCATAAGGGGCGTGGCCTGTGGGCTCTCTGGGGTGTTATTAGCATAAGGGGCGTGGCCTGTGGGTGGTTTGGGGTGTTATTAGCATAAGGGGCGTGGCCTGTGGGCTGTGTGGGGTGTTATTAGCATAAGGGGCGTGGCCTGTGGGTGGTTTGGGGTGTCATTAGCATAAGGGGCGTGGCCTGTGGGCTGTGTGGGGTGTTATTAGCATAAGGGGCGTGGCCTGTGGGCACTCTGGGGTGTTATTAGCATAAGGGGCGTGGCCTGTGGGCTCTTTGGGGGCTATTAGCATAAGGGGCGGGGTTTATGGAGGTCTGTTAGCATAAAGGGCATGGAGAGTCTGGGAAACATTGATTAATTAGCATAAAGGGCGTGGCTTTGGGATTTAACAACTGCTATTATCATAAGGGGAGGGGCCAGACAGCTTCAAGATGGATAATTAGCATAAGGGGTGGGAGATTTGGGTATTATAATGCCTTATTAGCATAAAGGGTGGGGAAAATGGGATTTTTAAATGTTATTTGCATAAAAGGTGGAGTGTATGTGCTTTATTAGCATAAAAGGCAGGGAAAATGGGATTTTTAAATGTTATTTGCATAAAAGGCGGAGTGTATGTGCTTTATTAGCATAAAGGGCGGGGAAAATGGGAAATTTAAATGTTATTTGCATAAAAGGCAGGGTATATGGACTTTATATTGACTTATTAGCATAAAAGGCAGGGCATAATTAATTAAAACCCGCCATTATGGGGGTTTATAAATCCTTATTAGCATAATGAGAGGTGCATTCTGGGGGTTTCTAAATCCTTATTAGCATAATGAGAGGTGCATTCTGGGGGTTTCTAAATCCTTATTAGCATAATGGGAGGGCATTCTGGGGCTTTATAAATCCTTATTAGCATAATGGGAGGGGCATTCTGGGGGTTTCTAAATCCTTATTAGCATAAGGGGCGGGGCGTTCCTGCTTTATGAACCTCATTACCATAATGGGCGTGGCACACAGAGGGGTTTCCCCCTCCTCATTAGCATAAGGGGCGTGTCCCGGGCCCTTTAAACGAGCGGAATCGCTTTAGGGGGCGTGGCCAATGCGCTTTGCCGGCGGAGGGGGCGTGGCCAGCGCGGGCGGAGGGGGCGTGGCCTCCGAGCCCATAAAGGGCAGAGCGCGGCGGGGGAGCCGCGGGTTCGAGTCCCGGCGCGGGCGGAGCCGGGAGCGAGCGGCGAGCGGGGGGGCGACACCCGGGGGGGCGACACCCGGGGGGGCGACACCCGGGGGGGCGACAGAGGGGACAGAGAGAGGCCCAGGGACCCCCCCCCCCCCGCGCGCGA